>NC_142501.1:68451912-68605037 GCF_057876585.1 Rhinolophus sinicus
CAAAAAGTGCAAGAGTTGTACACTGAGAACTACAACACATCATTGAAAGAAATTAAAGACCTGAATAAATGCAAGGACATACCATGTTTATGGATTGGAAGACTTAATATTGTTAAGGTGGCAATACTCCTGAAATTGATCTGCAGAGTTAACACAATCTCTGCCAACAATCCCAACTGGCTTTTTTGAAGAAATTGACAATCTGACTTAAAATGCATATGGAAATACAAGGAACCCAGAATGGCCAAAGTCATCTTGACAAAGAACAAAGTTGGGGTACTCACAATTCCTGATTTAAAAACTTACTATAAAGCCACATTAACCCAAACTGTGGCATTAGCATATGTATAGATTTATAGACCAGTGGAATGTAAATGAAAATCAAGAGGTAAATAATAAAAGATGTTCAATATCATTAGACATCATCAAATCAAAACCAGAAGGTGATACCACTTCACACTCTCTAGGAATGCTATATAAAAAAGACGGATAGTAACAAGTGTTGGTGAGGATGTGGGGAAATTGGAACCTGCATACATTGCTGGTGGGAATGTAAAATGGTGTAGCGGCTTTGGAAAAACAGTTTGGCAGCTCCTCAAAAAGTTAAACCTATAGTTACCATATGACCAAGCAATTTCATTCCTTGGTATATATCCAAGAGAAATGAAAACATCTGTTCACACAAAAAGTGTACAATAATATTTATAGCAACATTATTCATAATAATAAATATTCCCAAAATAGAAATAATCCAAACGTCCATCAACTGATGAATTCATATATAAAATGTGGTATATCCTTACTGTATAATATTATTCACAAAAAGGAATGAGGTACTGAAACAACATTCATGCTACAACATGAATGAACCTTGAAAACTGTATGTTAAGTGAAAGAAACTAAACACAAAAGGTCACATATTTTATTATTCCATTTATATAAAGTGTCCAGAATAGGCATATCCATAGAGATGGAAAGTAGATTGGTAGTTGTCAGGGGTTGAAGTGCAGGGCATTGGGGTTTGAATGCTAATGGGTATGAGGTTTCTTTTAGGAGTGATGAAAATATTCTGGAATTAGAGAGTGGTAAAAAAAAAAAATGTCAAGATCTTATGGTCAATCTTTGTTATAATTTTATCATAGCATCATTTTAATGATAAAAATGTTGATAGAAAGAGAAAAAAGGAAGAAAGGAAAGAAGGAAGGAAGGAAGAAAAGGAATGGAAAAAGGAAGGGAGGGAATGGGTCAGAAACACTGAAAACATTTCCCAGAGACACTGTTTTTAACTGGCAGGACCTATATAGCTTCACTGGAATACATACATAGACCCATGGGCAGTGGCAGCTCTGATCATTTTTAGCTGGTGTGACATCTATGCAAAATTTTGTAGTCAACAGGTAGTATATGTGTTTGCATAATACAACAGACATTTTAAAGAATAAGGTCACATAAAACAAGAATAATATATGTTAGTTACAGTACATTCCCATCATGGGCTTCATGAATGAAAATATACAACCATTTTATCACACAGCTCAAGATTCTATATATCTGTATCAAGTAATAGGCAGCAAATTTCCTAGTATGTAACTGGGGTAACAATTTTTCTTAATACATCTCTAAACTGTTGTGATGCACTGCATTGCTTTTCCCTTCAATATATGTTTTCATTCTCTTTCAGGCAGATATTAAATTTATTTCTTTACACACACACACACAAACACCCCCCCCCCCCCCCCCAGAAACCTAATAAGGGTATCTTCTTTTCCACCAGCTTATTTGGAAACCTGCATGTTCTACATTTGCAGTCACAGAGCAAATTTCCTCATTTTTGCCCCCTCTTGGCAAAGGGTGGGGGAGGTTGCAGGAAAAGAGAAGGAAGAAAAAGATATATGTGCTCTGATGTTCATTGCAGCTTTATTTACGGTGGCCAAGACATGAAAACAACCAAAGTGTCCTTCAATAGATGATTGGATAAAGAAGATGCGGTATATAAACACAATGGAATACTACTCAGCCATAAGAAAAGATGAAATAAGTGCCATTTGTGACAACATGGATGGATCTTGAGATTACTATGCTAAGCGAAATAAGTCAGACAGAAAAAAATTGAGAACCATATGACTTCACTGATACGTGGGATATAAAAGTGAAAGCAACAAATGAACAAGACAAACAAAGAAACAAAAACTCATATACACAGATAATAGTTTAGTGGTTACCAGAGAGTAAAGGGGGAGGGGAGATGGTAGAAGAGGGTAAAGGGGATCAAATGTATGGTGATGGAAGGAGAACTGACTCTGGGTGATGAACACACAATGTGATATATAGATGATGTTATACAGAATTATATACTTGAAACCTATATAATTTTACAAACCATTGTAACCCCAATAATTTTTAATTTAAAAAAAGTATTAATTTTCACTGACTCTATCTTCCTTCTAATTAGAGCCAAGCAGGAGTCCTGGCTGAGTTTTTCATTAAACTCCTAGAGCCATAACCAACTGGCCCCAGGATGAGAAATGCCCATAATCCCAAGGTGGCTATGTGGCTAAAACAGTTGTAATAATGTAATGTTGTAATGTAATTAATGTATGCAATAAGTGCTAATAATGATGATGATGAAGATGATGGTAGTTCACATTAAGCTAAGTGTGCAAGAAGTGGTTTACTTGTATTATCTCATTTAATTCTTACAACAATTTTTGAAAGAGTGTTATAATTTTCCCCATTTTATATATAGGGAAACTAAAGATGTTAAGTACCTTAAGGTATGTGAATACAGGTAGTGTGAATTCTCAGACTTTATTCTTCACCATAAAGCTGTGAAGAACTTAGTTCAACAACAAGCATTTATTGAGTGCCTATTATTTTCTAGAAACCATGCTAGGCCCTGGGTGGGGGTGTAGTGGGTGCCAGGGTTAATAAGACATGGCCTGTGGTCTTGAGGACAGTATTTGAGGAAAGAAACCTATTTGGATGATTCAAATATTTTGTAGCCTGTTAGGGAATAGTGGTGCCTAGGAGGCTATAGGGGTAGAGGTTACTTACCTAAAGAACACACTTCTTTATTCCAAATCTTTGAACTTGCTCTTAATCATTGGAGATGAACATTTACAAAATTAAATTTTCAAAAGGAAAATGTACACATTCACGAAAAGAATTAGCTATTTTAATAAGCGATTAATTTAATATCCATGTGAACACTTCTAGAAACCCTTCTCAGCCACGTGATGTAAGGAGCAGATAGCTTAAGTCTGTCACCAGGGCACATCAAAGTCTACCTTTACCTAAAATGAACTCTCAGTCAGAACTATGAAAATCTACTGTCTCCAGAGTTTTCCCAAAGGCTTATCTGAGAACAGCAATTTATTTAAATATACATGCCTATGTTTGTTCAGTGTTCATTTAAAAGTGCACCACCCAGCAATGCAGCCGTGAGCTTTGGTCAGTTAGAACACTGTAGGAATAAACCAGGATGACTCTGGTGCTCTAAAGTCGTTGGCCTTTCACCTTGGAATTTCAGAGTAGGGAGTTGCTTCCTTTGCCCAGCAAAGAGTCAGGGACTTTGCTGGGTTACTCTGTGGCCATGGATTGTATTTAAAGTATTATCACTTCTCAGGTGGAAGGAAGGCCTCCAGTACCTGGAAGAGTTGTGTTAGCGATAAATGAAGAGAGGGGTACTTGATTGGATCACTATGATCACATTCTTGCCAATGTAAACACACAATCACGTTATCAGCGATGACTAGGATGAGGATAGATGGTTAAGTACAAATTATTGAACACAGTTGCCAATAGTTAAAATAAGCTTTTCCCCTCAAGTAACTGGAATATGTTGATTCGATGCCATTCATAGTAATTCATTTTTATTTCTGGGTCTTCTCTTATGTACCATCAGATGAAATAACTGCAAGATAGCCTTGAAAATTGAATAGCCGTTCATCCAAGTGCAGATATCATGCATACCAGACAAAGGAAAGAATTTTTACTTTGACACTCTGTTTTATTATCTATATCATGTTCAAGGAGCAGATGGACTGGTAAAAAATAAATATTTCTGGAATGCAAAATGCCATATACATTTTAAATAGTGAACTGAAATTTGTCATGTTAAGGACACTTTTATACTTGCTGTAGAAAATATACCCCTCTGCTTTTCTGTAAATAAAAATGTTCTAGATTTGCATGTTTCAACCAAATCAAATAAAATGAAAAAAAGCCAAAAGCAATGTCCAACTAATTTTCTAGAAACAGCCAATATTTTGATATAAAATTAAAGTTATATATACTTTTCCTTTTTTATTGAGCTATAATTTACATACCATAAAATTCATCTTTATTTAAAAAGATGCACAATTTAATGTATAATTCAATGGTTTTTACTATAGTCACAGAGTTGGGTAAGCATCACAATAGTTTTCTAACACTTTCATTACCCCCAAAAGACACTCCCTACCCACTAGCAGTTACTTCCCATTCCTCCTTCAACTACACTCTGTGTACATACATTCTGTGTCTACAGTCTGTGTCTATACATTTGTCAATTATGGACTTTTCATATAAATGGAACCATACAATATATGGCCTTTTCTGTCTGACTTCTTTCACTTAGCGTAAAATGTTCAAGGTTCATCCATGTTGCAGTATCTATCAATACTCCATTCCTTTTTATGTCACAGTATATTCTATTGTATGGATAGATCACATTAATTTATTAATTTATCAGTTGATGGGGCATTTCGATTGTTTTCAGTTTGGGCTATTATGAATAATTTTGTTATGAACATTTGTGCAGTTTTTCTGTGGACACGTTTTCATTTCTCTTGGGCATACACTTAGGAGTGGCATTGCTTGGTTATACGGTAACTCTAGATTTAACTTCATAAGAAACTGCCAAATGTTTTTCCAAAGTGGCTGCACCGTTTTACATTTCCACCAGCAATACGAGAGGTCCAATTTCTCCATATTCTTGCCAATACTTGCTATTGTCCATAGTTTTGATTAAATCCATCCTACTTGGTGTGCTGTGGTATCTCCTTGTGGTTTGATTGCATCCTTAACGACTAATGATATTGAGCATCTTCTCATGTGCTTTCTGGCCATTGGTACTTCTTCTATAGAGAAATGTCTATTAAAATCCTTTGCATAGTTTTTATTTTATTTTATTTTTTATTTTTTTAAGGAGGGCGCAGCTCATAGTGGCCCATGTGGGGATTGAACTGGCAACCTTGGTGTTGTTAGCACCATGCTCTAACCAACTGAGCTAACTGCCCACCCCCACTTTGTATAATTTAAAATTAATTTATTTGCCTTTTTATTTTTGAGTTGTAAAGTTATTTATATATTCTGGATATTAGATCCTTATCAGATATATGATGTGCAAATATTTTCTCCAATATTATGGATTATCTTTTCACTTTCTGGATAATATGTGCGATGGTTAATTTTATGTGTCAACTTGACAGGGCCATGGAGTGCCAAGATATTTGGTCAGACATTATTCTGAGTGTTTTGGAGGTGAGACTACCATATTGAAATAAGTAGACAGCCTGATACAGCCATTGAAAGCCTGAATAGAACAAAAAAGCTGACGTTCTCCCAAATAAGAGAGCATTCTTCTTGCCTGACAGTCTTTGAATGGGGACATCAATTTTTTTCCTGCCTTTGGACTCCAACTGAAACATGGGCTTTTCCTAGGTCTTGAGCCTGCCAGCCTTCAGACTGGAATGACACCATGGACCTGCTGGAGGTCCAGCTTGCATACTCACCCTGCATATCCTGGGCCTTGCCGGCTTCCGTAATCATGTGATCTGATTCCTTATACTAAGTCGTGTGTGTGTGTGTGTGTGTGTGTGTGTGTGTGTGTGTGTGTGAGTTTTTGTACACATCCTACTAATTTCCCTGGAGAACCCTGACAAATACAGCCTCCTTGGAAGCAAAATGATTCTTTTATTTGAGACATTACAAAAACAACCTCTTTACCTCTTTTATTTCTTCTGCCCCTATCAGCTTCTAAACCATTATAACAGGATAACTATTAGGATATTGGAATTTTGATATGCTAGAAAACAATTGGTTCAATTCTACCATATTTGCCCTCTAAATTTAATCTTTCAATTCAGGTAGACTTATTAGTAATTTTCAAGTTTTTTCTCTTGTTTACCCTTATAAATAAAAAACAAAAAAATTTTCAAGTTTTTTCTCTTGTTTACCCTTATAAATAAAAAACAAAAAAGTAAGGGCCTCTCCACTGAAATTTACTTATTTATTTATAAATTATATACATATATTACTGTACTCACATACCATACAAATTACAAAACATTTACAAGATTTGAAATTGGAAAGGGCAAGATAGAAATGAATATGGTTTCTCTAATATTTTCTTTCTACACCCCAGTGGACCATTCTGCACATTCCCTGCGGTGCACACAACCGCTTTGAGACCAGTGACTCAATGATCCAGACTTGGAAATAAACATGGTAGCTTCTGTCACCACTTTGGGTATACAAGATAGCAAGCACCTGTGCCACTGCAACAGAATATCTACCATGTCCGCTATTCATGAAAGATTATTTTTATTTTGTTTATCACAAAAGCCACTTCAATCTGCCCTCTAGATATGCAACTGGTAATCATTAAGTTTTCACTATAGGGATTTGCCATCCAAATGACATCTATAAATGTAAAGACAAAATTTAAATGTTCTAAACTTAATATATTTAGCTGCACTTTTCCAAGGCAGATGGCAGTGGAGAATATGTAAAAACACACTTTTGAACAACAGCTACAAGAATATTCCTTGTTTCTCTTACAAAATATTCTCTTTCAGGTATTGTTTCATAAATTAATTCACTATTTCTTTTTAATCAAAGACCAGAACATAGAAACCGTAATATTTACCTAGATAACTCTTAATCTCTGAGATTTTCAATAATGACATTTTTATTAGATCTCTAAGACAATATATGTCTGCGAGTGATGTAGTAATGAACAAGGAAAAATATTTATTTCCTTTCAGATAAAGGAAAAATGTAAGACTAGAATGACTTTAAATACTATCTAACTCTGTCAGCTGAGCATGTTAAGTGGTCCTAAGCTATACAAGTGACACAATTCTAAAAGTGGTTATTTCTGACAATGAGTGGACTTAAGAAATATACCATGAGTCTACCTACTAAAAGACTTTAACAAAGGATTACAAGGTATAGAGTTACCAGGTTTAGCAAATAAAAACACCGTCAAATTAGATGTGAAAAGTAGCTCTAACTGCCCACGTTTTATAATTTATTGCAAAAAGTTGACAAAGCTAATACAGGATGCAGGACAAAATCAATTACAGAACATGTCCCGTTTATACAGAATGCCTGGTAACTCTGCCAAGGTTGTGGAACATAATTGACCTAATTTCAATTCCTTCCAAGCATCGTGTGTCTCTTCTATGCATGGCAGAGATTTGCAGATGTGGGAAGAGAAATAAGAATTAAGTACCTAGAGATTTTCAAGACTGACTAGATATGAATCATTTCTTCTGTTTATTATAAAGTGTTTTATTGATTCCAAATGAAAAAAATTAGTGTTTGCTTTTACTGTGTATCAAACAATTATAATGTAAAACCCGATAACTGTAACATAAAACCTGATAGTCTAAAACTTGATTTTCCTACAATAATGCTTATTGATTGCTGGTATGAACAGGCATCCATGCTAAGAAATGAAAAGTAAAATCTTCTTTTTAAAAATTCCACACAGCCACAGTACTTGAAAGGTCTCTCAAATTATCTGATTCATGATAAAATGAGTTTTAGAAAATCTGTTATTTTGATTGGAATATTATACTATTTGTAGTATTTGAAGTTGCTTCTTGACTGCTGGATGTTTGAAGCAACAAGATACTATAAGCCTTAACATTGGTAGTTATACATCTAAGACAGATTTTTAAAAAAACTACTTGATGGTCCACTGTTTTATGTACAAACACACAGCTTTTTTGTGTCTTACCATTCTGGGTTGAATTTGGTAGAATATTTTGAAAAGTTGGATGTTACATTAATTCTTTGTGTTTCATGTAAAGAAAATTAATTCACTCTAAAAAATGGTCTTCAACAATTTAAATATTTTGAGTTCACCTATATTATAGATGAGGTGAAACACAAAAGATAAGAAATGTAACTACATCTGAGAAATATAACAATATATAAATTTATACATTGAAACATTTATAGCAGTTTGCATATGTTTCAAATATTATATAAAACAGTTTGAAGATGAATCCTTTGAACTGTTTTTACTTTCATTTGTCTGAAGTATCAGTGCACACATTTTCCATCAATAATTCTCCATGTCAGATGAGGACATTCAGAGAGCCGTGAATGAGATAAAAACGGGGCACTTAAGACATTTTGTTCAAATGGATAGAGTTCATTAAGCAAATACTCTGACCGATTCTTAGAGTTCAGGTCCACACCTAACAAATTCCGAAAGTTCTTCAGACCTCAGCAAGTCAAAATACACTACGGAAATAGTTTTTGACAAGAACTCTTGGGCTAAGCTTTAAGTAATCAGTATCTGGTTAGGACAGGAATCACCCAGTATCCTGTGGAGGAAAACAGCTGACATGAGGGCCATTTCAGCTTTCCCTCTTATAATCATGCTTTCTAATGTACTGCCAATTCGCTCCCGGGCTGTCCTCGATAAGGCCTGTAACATTACGGGAACCCAGGGTTCACAAATTGAAACTTCGCAAGGCTTCCCACCCCCATCTTTTCCTGCAGATCATTTCTGCAGTGAAATTGCACTTTACCACAGAAATCCCTTTTTAATGCAAATCCTAGTGAATCTTATAAAACTCCCTGACTAAACTGCATTATTGTTTTGTCCTTTCTTTTTTAGAATGAAAATTGCAAAGGCTTAAGCACCCAAATTCGATTGCTTCCATATAACATAAATTTTCATCAGTGGTAACAAAGAAGAAATAAAAGCCCTCTGACTGATATCAAAGGAGAATCTTCTAAAGGGCCATGGACATCCTAGCTGAGAAACCCTGTCGAGTGCATTTGCTGTCTGAACACCTAACAGTGAAGTCTCTGCTCATCTATAGATGATAAGGGACCTCTGGGAAGGGAGGCTTCAGTAACTTCTGTCAGCTTTTAGGATCCTTACCTGGGCCCTTTCCCTGATTATCTGATTTGGCTTTAAATCTTAAAATGGCAACAAATATCTCCAGCAGGACTTCTGAGGACATAGAAACAAACTGCTTCAATGTCCTTAGAACAAAAGCAATGCCCAACCTGCCGTTGACCCTGAATTTTCTCCGTCTGTTGGTGGCGCACAGGTGCCATCTAGGGGTGGAAGGCGGCATCACGGGCTCTTCTCCAAGTAAGATGGGTTTATGAGGGGTTAGGCTGAACAAATAACTTTATTTTAGAATGCTTCTATTTCTCCACTGACAAAAGTGAATATGGTCGGACTATGAATATGGAAAAGGTTAAAACAGAAGAATTACGGGTGCCTTGGGCATCAGGGCAGGCAGGGAATAGGAAAGAGCATGAGATTTGGTGGCACACAAGACCTGGGCTCATCTCTGCTGCCTACAGGCTCTATGACATTTTCTTAAATGTCTGTGCCTCAGTCCTTATCATTAAAGTGGAGATTATAAAATCTCCCTGAGGTGGTTGTGAGGAGGAAATGATGTTATATAGTTGTAATGCATCTTGTACAGTACCTGGCACATAGCAGCTGCTCAACTAATGTTAGGTATTTACAGAAACATATCAAGGCTTTTCTAGTTCCTTCCATTCCGTACAGAGGGATAGTTATTCTGGGACACTTTTCTTATTGGTACTAACACTAAGCCTTGGGATGTTATCCAACATTCAAATATGTCCAATAAATAATCTTATACCCCCACCCCCTTAACTTTGCCCAAATAAGTTTTTCTCTCCAGGTTCAGATTAAAGCTCAGATTTGGGTCTTCACTGGATAGGGTCTTCATATACAGAGAGGCAGGTGCTCTTACTGTTGTAACACTTTCTATTCTAAGCATGCCAAGAGAAGTTTAGTTATTTAAAATGCTTGTGCTGTATAAACAAGATCATCCAGAAAAACACACTTGCCATATGTCCCTGAAAGAAATGCATTGCAGACATTTACCCATTGTTATCTCCAAGCTTGGATGCCCTACAAAAGCTCTACTTACACCTGCTACTGCCACACACCCTAAAGCTCTCAGCTTAGTAGTTTAGAAATGACGCTACAGAACCAAGGGAGCAGTTTTGATTATAGTCAGTCCATCGGCAGTATACATGGTAAAACTGATGTCCAGGAATAGACATTCCTGTATCCTGGCTAGCGTCTCACAAGAGTCACCCAGTGCTATTTTGAATAACAATTGGCAGCCAACTGCCTTGGGCACACTTCTTGGGAACACTCCAATGGGACCGCAGGGTGAAAGACGAGAGGCATACAGAGGACTGCTTCAGTCCGAATAGGTTGCTATGCAAATCCAACAGGGAACTAAAATGTGCAGGATGAGGGGAGACATTAAAAGCTTTCCAAATGCATTGTAGCTTTGCTGCAGGATTCTATTTTGGTTCACTACCAGATTTCTTATAGGGCCTTGGCAAATGCCAATTTCCCTGACGGCTTAAAAATACTTGTTAGTGTCTTGGGCTTTTCTGCTTCCTGGCTATTGCTAAAACCAGGAGTATGGCTCTGCAAAAACGGTTAGGATTCAAAACACTGCAAACTTTCTAGCATTTGATCTTTATTTCAGAGACCTAGCCTCCCCATGGAAGACACTTTAGCGAAAAAGTAAAACAAGTGGATCAAAATTCCCCCTGCTGATACACCTAGGAAAGAAATCTTTGGGAGGATAGTTGGATGATGTTGAAATCGACAGGGTCAGCAGGGCAGCAAACTGTCCAAAGAGCCTGCTTACCAATTCTGTGGTGCCTCTGTGGACTGAGTGACCCCACTTTTAAATGTATTCAAAATTTGGTGTGGAAAATGTTAAGAAAGAACAAACCTGCCGAGTTTGTTCTCAAAATAAAGGAGACATGGATGAATAAATGGCTAAACACTCCTCAACCCTTTGGGAAATTTGCTCTGGTTATGGACCCTCCATGGACGCTTCCTCTCCACCCACTTCTTTCCTGCTTTCTTACCACCAAACCCAGGGTACTTTCAGGTCTTGTGCCTAGGAGTTGCAAATGCCTTGGGTGAATAAGAATGCTTTTCCTGTGTAAGAACACAAGACATTTTAGGAACAGGAAAAGCATATCCGGTCCAACATACTGGCCCTTTTTAGTTTTATCTTAATCTCACCTTCCTGCATTAAAAACAAACAAACAAACAAACAACCATTTCTTATACATTTCTCATGATCTCTCCTATCACTGGCCTAATCAGGTATACATTTTAGTCCTACTGTCTTTAAAACTAATGGTTTCTGAAAATAGTTCACAAGGCTAGTAGACAGTTTGTAATTTTTCTTTTTATAGAATCATAAACCACAAAAGAGAAGGCTCCAAAGAAGCTTGATTTCGAGGGATGGGAAAGTCTTATAGCTTGGTTTGATGTTTAACTTTTAATTAGGAGTTACTGTATTTGCTCTCAGAGTGTTCAGTGATAAGGGATATGTTTATGTGGAATCGGACTTACTATGAAGAAAATATGCAGGTGGCTAAAGATTAATCACAAACAGCAGACACCTGTTAAAATGCTTAACATTCCCTGAGCCCTTCCTTGCCCGCTGTTACACATTTCATTTCTGGAATTTACAATGGGGTGAGGTAAGCCACTCACCATCATAAAAAAGGTGAAATATTTATTCTATTTATTCAACAGATGTTTCATTACTCATGAAAAATTCACATTTTCAATTTAAAAGCCAAAAGACAGGCCTTCAATGCAAAGCCTTACAAAGGATTCTTGGCAGCCTTTCTATTTAGTGTCTACAAGTTTTATGCACTGAATTTTACTTTTTAACTGTGCAGGTCAACAAATCACTGGGAAGACACCAAAACTGTCTGCCAGATGTCGACTACTGATTAATTTGTCTTAAGTTCAGCCAAAAGGGAAGAAAATATGATGGGTGGAGCATGAACAGTAAGCACAATCAACATCTGACCAACCAGGGTTTCCTGTCACCTTGGGAACAAAATTGATTGGCACTGGTTTCCTGTGTACAAGTTAAAAACCAGTAGCAACTACAGTAACAAGAATAAACTACAGATAAGAGACTTGGAAATTAAATCAAGTCATATCACCAAAACTTCAGCTTGAAACCCTGAGCAGAAAAGTTCTAAGATAACTTTTGAGGGCATTTTTTTTCCTTTTAAGTTATTTTATATTTAAAGTATATTTACTTCTTCTAATTTTGACAGTTTTGGCAGTCTGAAATCATTAAGAAGGACACAAGAATTCAAACTTATGTTATGGGTCATATATTTTGCCCAAGACTTACTATTTCTCATCATTTGAAAGATAAAACTTTCTTAATGCATAGAAGTGATTTTTTGTTGTTGTTGTTTCAGTTTTTACATGCTCTTGAATTATAGCTTTCTGGAGGCAGAGGGCATTTTTTGTATAAGGGACAGTCCCAACTGTACATGCAGATTAAAATTACAAATATAAATTGCAACCTAAACTTTTAAAATATGGAATTACAGAAGACAACCCCCAAATAGAACCAAAGTACCAACAACGTTTATCTTTTGTGTTTGTTTTTAAGTTTTTTCTTCATCCCCTTGGCTGCTGTTGCCATTAGCATGAAACAACATTCTTATTGCAGTGGTATGTGTTTGGCCCAACACAACTCTGCTTTTGGTATGGAGTCTAGAGTTTTATTTCTTATTGCTTCATTCATTCAGAAATGGTTCTGAAGAACTGAAATATGTAGAGGAGCATCTATAAACTGAGAATTAGGAAAAATTAAGCAGCATGGTTACTTGCCCATTATTTTTTAAGAATTCAGAGACCCTAAAAAGTTACACAAGCATACAAAGGGATAGCAGCTCTTGAGAAATAATAAAACAGGGGAGCAAAAATGTTTGCAAAATATACCATCTTCGAAAGACAGTAAGGTTGAAAATTGTAAAAAAAAAAAGACAATTTCAGTTGTAAGAGATTTTTTAAAGTTACCTCACATCCTCTTATTACATTCTTTCCATTTCAGAATAACTCGCAAAATTCATTCATTCATTATACAACACACACAAATTGTAAAACACGCCTCATACTGTATTTTAGAATTCATGTTACTTCTGCTATTATTACCAGTGTAGTAGTTAAGAGTTACTTATAGAGCCAGATTGCCTAGGGTTCAAATTCAGGCTGTGTGATTTGGGGCAAGTTACTTAACCTGAATGTCTATCAGTTTTCTCATCTGTAAAATGGGGATACAGCTAGTACACTCGCTTCATTAGATTGTTGTGAGGATTAATTGAGACAACACTTGAAAAACACTTAGACCAGTCCTTGGCATAATAAATGCTACAGAACTGGCATTGTTAGTATTGTTACTGCTTCTACTTCTGTTGCTACTATCAAGGCACTTTCAATACAGCTCCTACAATGACGGCAGCTCTCTCTGCAGTTGGGTTTATTGTGGTTATGAATTTTTTTGTTATTGCTATGGCTGACTTACCATGGGTAGCTCCCCCTGCTACTGCTACTGTCAGAACTACCGTCAGTGCTTGTTCCTGCTGCTATTGCTACTACTGCTCACTGTTATCAGCAATTACTATAGGTATGGCATGTAAGTGTGTGTAGGTGTGTGTATAGAATCTAGAGGGATGTATGCAAAGTATTCATGGTGGTTATCACTGGACTGACTGTGAAATAATTTCTATGTTTTTGCTTTGGCTTAAATATGCTCTCAAAGTTTCTGCAATAAGAACATGTTGCTTGTGTAGTTCATTAGAAATTGAAAAAAATTAATACAGGCTGAAGAAACAGAGGTCTCATATTAACCAATATTATGTACTGTCTCATGGCCAGTGCTACCTTCCTGATAAAGAAAGGGTGCAGAGGGCACCCCTTCCCAATATACAGAAGTCCTCTTGTATATCATTCTATTACAAAACATGAAGAGACAGGGCCGGGAGACATGATTTATTTGCCATCTATCTATGCACTAAGATCACATAAAGTATTTAGTCATTGACTTATTTTGTTGTTATTTTTATCTCATGTCAAAACTTTCCTCATTTATCTATATGTTTCAATATTTTTGATAAGAGGAGAGCTCTTTTGTATATTTTAGCTGAACTGTTCCCAGGACAATGTCCTTGGGTTGGCCCATAGCTCAGTTTTGAACAATTACCCTGACATTATCCTGAAAACAACCCCTGCAAGTTCTACTAAGAATAAATAAAGCACAATGGAATAAAATTACCCACCAAATCTAGGAAAAGCAGCTATATTTTAGTCAGGAAATCTAAGGCCTTTCTTTTCAATGTATTACGTTTTTATGCTTCTGTCATCAACAAATGTAGAAGGTGGAAAAAATTCAAATTCCCCAGTTACTGATTTGGGGACTAAATCCTGAGGGAAAAAAGTACCAATAGTTCTTGGGTGAGTTTATACGCACTGACAATAACCTTGTGGTACAAATAGCTTTAATAGAAAAGAGAAAATGGGGGAAAAGAAAGAAAAACATTCAGAATAAGGTGATTTTTTTCTTTTTAGAATAGTGGTAGAGCAAACCTTAATTTATTTATTGTTCCCCTTACCAACTGTTCTGAAACTTTAAATGTCAAAGGGTTAAATATCTGACTCTATGAGACAGATGGGCCAAATGATGACTTTATTTCTAGGCTATTTGTCAAGCTCTAGAATGCATGGATTCACCCTTCAGGACTCTAGCATAATCCTGGTTGAAGGCAAACTCAGTAAGTTTGTCTCTCTTTGCTAAGAAAGGGCTTTTTAAATGCCTTTCCAAGCCTATATAGGAAAATCATAGTAAAATAGTATTACTTCTTATACCGACCCACATCATAGACGGAGCATGATACCAGGTCATGTTTTCCACATTACTTTGTAAGAGAATGTCCAGGAGACCCAAGCTAAAACCCAGTGAGAAATTCTTCTCCTCTTCCTTCTTCTTCTTTAAAGTCTGCTTAATCTTTTTGCTTATATTTTAGTAAACATTCAAAAAAATGTCATGGAAAATTTAATTCAATGTAACAAATATCTATCATGTGCCTGTGGTAAACAAGACATTTTAAGGCGAAAATCAGACTTCAAATTTGGGTAGAAATTTAATGTCTGAACAGTGATTGATACCTTGGGGTCTGGAGTAATTAGCTTCCCCTCTTAAATGTAAAATCCTTGAGATCAGTGAGGGACAGGGCTCCGCTCCCACAGCCAGCTAGGTTACCTTGAGCAAGTGACAACCTCTTGGGACTATGGTTTCCTTCTCTGTAAAACAGGGATAATAATAGTAGGATTGTTTTGAGTATTTTGAGTTATACATATAAAGCATTTGGAACAGTGCCTGGAATGCACTAAGTGTTCAATAACTGTTATTATTATCATCTTGGGATAGTCTGTATTTTAAAAATAGGGTTCCTTCTTACTTATTTCCATTTTTCCCTTTTTATTCTTTTCAAAATTTTGAAATATACAGGGAAGAGGTTGGAGAGGAAATGGAGGAAGGTAGAATGAGTTTTGGTGGAAATAATACATGTTAAAACTCCTAACAAGTATTAAAGATGTCATGTATTAATTGATGTATATTTGATCACATATGGCTGTCAGATTGCAGTATAGTGGAAGAAGAAATCTTGAAATTGTTTCATAAACACTGTCATGGTCCCACATTGTCATGGAAGGATCCTAACTAGATGAAACTGAGTTCTAGATCATAGTTTTGATTTTGCCTCTCAGAAAATTAAATCACTCAGACACTTATTGATTCAAAGGTACTCCTAGCCAGAGGTTTTTGCTGAACAACTACTGCTTTCTCTGGGAACATTAAAAAACTGTATTACTTTCAGGGAAGGGTGATTGAAGATTTTAGTTGAAGACTTTAGTTATAAGGTAAAATACAACTTTTAGAATGGGTTATAAGGGGAAAAAAAAAGAATAATTAACTTCTAGGTATAAATGATACCTAACATACCAGGTGTGATAAAAAAATGGTGAATGCTGCTGCTGAGTGTCATCCAATGAAAAGGCAGGGATTTTCAATATGGGAAGCGGTACAGCAAACCTTAGTAACAGTATGTGACAAGTTTTAATTTGTTTGGTGCAATCGGTCAGGTGTGAGCTATGGTTGAGAGAAGATGTGTTTTAAAGTGTGCTGTAAATCATCCTCCATCATGACAACACTCCATGTCACACATTGCTTCTGGTATATAGTAATTTCTGTCAAATAAAAATATTACAAAAAAACAACAACATTACAGTGTGTCCTCATCCACCTTATTTACTGGATCTGGCACTGTGTGACTTCTGGCTCTTCCCCAAAGTCAACATGACCATGAAAAGTAAATATTTTGAATCGATTCAGGACATTGAAGCAGCCACAACAGCACAACTAAAGACACCCACAAAAGAGGACTTCCAGAACTGCTTCAGAAAGTGGCAAGAACAATGGGATAAGTGTGTACAAAGCAAGGAGGAGTATTTTGAGGGGGATTAATAGCAATGTGTCTTTTAGTGTGATAATTTTTTTTATTTAAACATTCACTGTATTGTTTGATCACACCTCATATCAGAGTTAATCTGTAAAGAATTATAAAAGAAAAATCCATAAATGAGTTTCTAAGGGAAGTTATCAGACACTCTTGTACTGAGATCAGGTTTTCTAAGTGGCCAATGAAAAATGTATCTGAGAGTAAGCACCAGCTTTTCTAGGAATTATTTTTATATTTATATTCATTTTAAACGGCCTTAGGAAACTCTAGAGATGCCTCAGATACCCTGAGAGCAATGATAGGTGGGTAGAATATGGTCTGGCTCCTTCACTGCTGTAGTACAGAGAAATTGGACTAAAAAAGTGTCATAAAAATTCTTCCAAACAGGGCAATGGACATGACCCACATAAAACTGCCAAAGCATGAGCAAGACACGTGTACCAGAACATAACATGACCTACATTCCCCCTCAGGTCTCTGATTCCATCTGGAGAGGTTCATCCAGAGCAGCCTAAATGAGGAAACAATCACATTGGTGGTCTTCAAATTCCTTTCAAAACTGGGGGCTCTTGGTTAAGAAAGAAAAGAAAACATTTTCTGCAAGGCCAATGAGCAGAACAAGTGTATGCAGAGCTGGCCTCATTGAGGAGACTGAGAAGGACCCAGCCCATACCAGCCTATCTCTCCCCCAAGGTTCTGTGGTGGGCGGGCATAGTTGAAAACCACCAATTTAGATCAAAATGTGGGATTATCTATAGCTAGCCATCAATCCAGCTATGATTATGTGGTTGAGTAACCCAGTACTAACAGGTGGTTTCCATAGGATTTAACATGCTTTGTAAATGAGATAGTTAACTTTGTCTCAGGTCCTGCATTAGTGAAACACTGGAGGGCATCTTCCAACACTCATGTATTGTAATCCTAATACTATTAGTAATAAATCCAGTTACAGGAATCCAGTGTTACTGAGAAGGTTAGAGTGGAGCTGTTGGGGTAGTGTGGGGGCAAAGTGAAACTGGTTTTAGACAATCATTGGGAAAGTTTCTAGGTTTGCAATCCATGCATTGTTTCAGTTTCAGGGGTCTGTTTCCAATAGGGTTTCTAGGTGGGAATTCCCTCCTGTTCTTGGGAATTTTTGTCGCTTTCCTGTTCCCGAATCCCGAGAAAAGTTGGTTGGGAAATCGGGAAAATCGGCTCCTTGTACCCAGGTGGTCGTCACTTTGTGGAAACGATTCATTATGGAGAACAGCGAACAGTTTGTATCTCAGGATTCGGGAACAGGGAAAGCGAAAAAAATTCCTGAGAATAGGCGGGAATTCCCGCCCGGAAACCCTAGTTTCCAATATGGTGTGTGACCATTGCTTTCATCAGTGGCTCCACTACCTACATAGTTATAGGAATGTCCCTGGAACTTGGACTAGGACCACTAAGATTGTAGTTCCCAAACAGGAATGACTTAAATATAGAATATAAATATATAGTAATTTACATATATTTGAATATATGTAGGCATTTAAATACATGCATTTAAATATGTGCATTTAAATGTATGTTTTTATAAACAATTAAAACTGAAACAAACTTGTAGATATAGATAACAAAATGATGGTTGCCAGAGGGGAGGGGGGCTAGAGGGCTGGGTGAAAAAAATGAAGAGATTAAGAAGTATAAATTGGTAGCTACAGGATAGTCACAGGGATATAAAATACAGCATAGGGAATATAGTCAACAATATTGTAATAACTATGTATGGTGCCAGGTGGGTGCCAGACTTATCAAGGAGATCACTTTGTATTATAGTTATATAAATGTCTAACCACTATGCTGTACACCTGAAACTAATATAATATTGAATGTCAACTGTAATTGAAAAATAAAGTAAATAAATGTATATGTTTTAAAATATATATGTATGTGTATATATCAATATATAGCTATTATATGTATAGATCTATAGCTATATTTATTTTCTCAACTCTGCTCAGAGTGATTGAGGTTAAATTTTTGGGTTTGCCTCTAGAATATTTTCTGTCTAGAAATTCTATCAACACAGAAAAAAAATTCTATCTAGAACTGTTTCTATCTGGAAATGTTACAAAGTTTCCCTAGGGGGATAGAATGTGAAATTAGGTTGCAGAATCACTGCTGTAAAGTTCCTTTCAACTCTAAAATGCCATATTTTTGATGTCTTTCAAGAAGCCCCTAGTTCCAATATATCACCTACTTTGAGACTATCACCATGTCCATCACAAGCACTGCCACCAACAAAGAGCGGGAATGATGGAAGGGATTACGCATTTATTAAGGTCTAATGTGCATCAGGCACCCTGATAGGCAATAAGAATACAAATGGTGTAAAGACATCATCTCTATCCCAAGAAGCCTACAATTTAGTTTATTGAATTACATAGGTTAGTATTCTGAAGGATGACAATGACTTAGCAAAAAATGTGCAGGGTCAAAAAATCATGAATAAGCTATGTGTTAATTATTTTACTTATTAATATTTTTTTAGAATCTTGACATTCTAATGCCATTTGATTTTATGCACAGCCTCCTACCTCAGCGGGGATAAAAGTACTGGATGACGTAACCATTAAACATATTTCAGGGAGATGCTTATTAATACCGTATTAAAGATTTCCTGAGACACCCTCCCCATCTTAGATTTCACGTGGTACGAAGAGAGGCATAGATTTTCACTTTCAGGGCATAGTGTTGTTTCAGTGCACCCCCTACAGGTCATACACGGTAGGATATACTTAAATCAGAAATTAGAACTCCTTGGGTCACCACTTTTAAAATAATATTGGCTGAGCATGTCCCTCACAGCTCTCAAGGATTTTACGCTTAATAGGGGAGATAATTAACAATATATCTGCGCATATGCTTCCAAAATCTCTATCCACCAAGCTCTTGGACTTGATCAGCCCAAATAAGAAAATACATAAGACCTCCCCCTCCCCCATGCCCAGTATTATATGCATAATACCTGATAGCTTACCTTCTTTGGTTCTCACCTGCTCAAATGGAAGCACATTCACTTTACTCTGAAATGCTCCAATCAATACCTAAGCCCTTCTCTTATACAGTTATTGGCTAGAATAGGAGTTGTTTCTATTAATATGTTCTCTTTCTATTAATTTCTGCCCCCTGTAATACATTTAACACATCATGAGTTATGTGGATGGAGTAGAAAATAAAACGTTTTTAAAGCTGACATAATACATTTAAGGCTGGTTGAAAAAGTGAAGTAAACTGTCATTTACAAAACAGTGGTGGCACGTCAAGACTTTGTTACCACGGGCAAGATTATAAAAATCATTTGGATCAAGAAGTTGGATGGAAGACTTTCTCCTCCACAACACTTTCATTATTATTATTTTTTAAAGCTTAAAATTTTAAAAAGTGCAATAGAAAAGTGAAGAGAAGGATAAGGACAGTCACCCCACACAAAGCTCTACAGAATGTTCAAAGATGAAGAACGCTTGCCTGTCGTGGAGGAACTTGCAATCTCATCTTCTGAGACCTCTGTCTAGATTTCTAAACATTTATTTTACAAATATAGAGTCATTCAACTGCATGATTGTTCTTGTCTTGATGCATATTTGTGCTATAATAACAGGTTCAGGATAGACTCTCTTCAATTTTAAAAGATTTAGACATTGAACAGGAGCAGACAGGCCATGGACCTAAAAAAATGCCTCCGCTGGTCACATGAAATGGTTGGCGGAACTCAGCATCCAGGAATAAAATGGCAAGTGAAAAGTTTTCCCTGTCCTGGGGCTTTCTAGAACTAAATGGACATTTTAGAGAGGAAACAGATGAGAGGCTAATGCTGATGAGTAAGGTTAACTTATTATTTATTATTCAGCCAAAATTTAAAGAATCCCCACTACATGTGTCAAACTAGGAATTAGGGAAACATAGGTGAATGAGCTTTTAGGAGATTGTATGAGAGAGAGAGAGAGAGAGAGAGAGAGAGAGAGAGAGAGAGAGAGAGAGAGAGAGAGAACTTTTGCTGTCAGGTAGCATAGAGGTAGTTTATTTTATTTCTATAGGTCTTTGTTTTTCTATGGATAGGACAGGGGAAAGGAATGTAAGGAGAGCAGTGCTGATTTGGAAAAGATGCTTTGGGCAAAGATAAAGAGAGCTCAATGGAAAAAGCAACAGATTTTTGAGCAGTGTGGAGCGTCCATCGCACGCTGAGATGGCTACGGGTCCATTCCTTCAGGCTACAGTAGGTTTTTTGCCATACTTTTCAAGTATTCTCTCGCTTAGGTCCTTTATCACAAAACCAGTTTTTACTCACACTATTGATTAAAGTGGGTTTAAAATTCCAATTTGTCTCTCAGACTTCGTAGATAAACTAAGGATTCCATCTGGCGAAGAACATGCTGAATAGGAATTTAGTAACAAAACACTAACTTAGGAGCCAAAATTCAGCAATAAAAGGTAACAAGAGCAAAACTAATCATTCAGAAGATCATATTTAGAGCAGGGAAATGAGAGTGTTTCTAAGCTCCGCGTGGTGCAGCATGATGAGAAGACACAAGGAAAACAGCTCAAAGACTCTTCCTCATGTGGTTAAAGAAGCCAGTCACCCAGCACCGGAGACTCGCGTCTGTAGGGCAATGGGGAGATGATGGAGACCATGTTTTTTTGTTTAAATTTTTCTTTCCATAAAATTAACCTAATTTTAAGAACTTGTTTCTTTTTTTCACATTGAGATTTAACAAATATTTATGAAACATGTAGCATGTCCAGGCATTCTGCTATAGACACCACCACGTCTGGAAATCAGAATCATGGGGGAAAGAGAGGAAATAAAAAAATGAGGCAGGCAGGATGAGTGGCCTTGGAAAAGGGAAGAATTACTGAGGCTCATATTTAAATCTCTGATTTAGAAAACAATTGGCTCCTAAATAAAAGGATTTATACATCGTAAGACATACTAGGCAATAGTAATTTCATTGACACATTGTCCTTAAAATTACTTGTGGATTAAATGAGAAATGAAAATGATTGGATGCTAAATATTAAGAAAGCATATCATATTTAACATGTTCACACCTATTTGTTATTTCTTTCATTACTACACCAAGACCTTTTTTTTTTAAAGTATCTGCCCAAAGAGGTTATACCTCACTTGCCAGAGAGGACATTGAAGTCTTTATGGATTTTAATTTAATTTTTTTTAAACAAAAATAAGAGCCAGCTTCCTTTTCCCTAGATGACACTAGCCAATGAATGCTTTAACATGTAGTTCTCCACTAGAGGACACTATTTCCACATACTGCAATCAGGATTTATCCAGGCTGGCTTCGGATTATATCTGAGAACAGAGCCCTCCAACCATGTTTAAATTACACCCAGACATTCACGATGCATGGCTAAGTGGAAATGACACTTGAACATTTATAACATAATTACAGGTGAAACAAAACAAAACCAAAACCATCAGCTGAAAAATAACTTAATTTTGCTAAAGTTACCTGTCATGGGTGATCCGCGATTTTTCACTGTTTTGCTATAGAGGTCCATGAAGCAACAGCTGGGAAAATTGTATGAAAACAGAGTGGTCGCTCACGTCATAGGAAAATGTTCAAGCAGTTCATACAGTTATAGTGGGACCCTGAGCTGTAGTTTTATGACACATTTCAAATAACGACAAAGGTAAACATCTTTGCCTACAAGGTAAAGTCTCCTGACACAGTAACTAAGATTCAGAGCGGGTCTCTCAAAATAGGAAGCAAAGTGTACTCTGGGAATTACCTGTGCCTGCCCTGATTAAAATGCTTCTACAAAAAAAGGCCATTTCACCTAATTCTGTCAACTTGAACGTCAACATCTGGAGCGTGATCCCCTAGCAAAGACTTGAAATCTCATTTTAGAAAACACAGCATTTAGTACTCTTCACAGTGAAACTCTAATTCGATCACAGGTAGAGGAATCAGTGAACACAAACCCCCCAAAGTTATACCACAACAACCTCTTTAGGGTCCAGACAAGGAAAACCCTATAGAGGAATGCTAACATTGTGCAGCTAGGGGAAGCAAGCATAATTCTCTCTACAAACAGGTCACATCCTACAGAATGACTACAAGACTTCAGGAAGTGATTGGGTCTTGCTCCCCAATGGTGTGGATAGAAGTGGGGACCACCTAGTAAAGCTGGAAGCCAGTGAAGAGGATCAGGTTGCAAGTTAATGGATGTTGAAGGATGGGCATGTGGAGATTGAATCTCAGGATGAGGCAGCCTGTGTGATGGGTGGTCTGGTGGAAGATACAGCAGGGAAAGGACTCAACAGGACTTAGTCCTGTTACTCTGCCAGGGGCCACGTGTGGGGAAAAAGAAAGGTGGGGAGAGGAAAGGAGCGATTATAGTGATTGCTGTTAGAGCCACTTCCAGGTCTACATTTTCGGGACTTAATCAGCCACAAAGGCTCAAACATTTCAGCCTATTTGGAGAGAAGCTAGGTCAGTGCTTGCCAATATGTGGTGGTCAAGTTTTTTACTTTGTTAGGAAGAACTCTATTACTTTCAATTCCTTAAAATTTTATCTTGGCATCTGTACTATGCTCTTTGGGTTGTATCCACCATCATTTCTTTCATTTACCACTATTACTTTTGGTCTCATGACTAACCATTAATTTTTAGGCAGTTTTCAAAATGTTTGCCTCCGTTTTCTTAATCTCAGTGTTGTTGTTGTTGTTGTTGTTTAAATAAAGAACCCTTTCAATTTTTTTTCTAACCATTCAGAACCCCAACCCACGACATAAAAATGCTATCATGTCTCTCCGACAAATAAAGAGGAAAACAGCTTGACAATCACTGTTAATGAAGGGCTTCTGAGTATTTCTGATGTCTTCCCAACTCTGGACATTCCCATAAAAGTATTTTACAAGGACACGATCATAAACCATAAGAGAAGCTTAAAATGTTATCATCTGTATCACCCAGGAGGAGGCAGAACACAGTGGCTATGTGAAGGTTTTGTAGTCAGACTGTCCAGATTTGAGCCTCCAACTGCATCTTTATTTCTTTGTGACATTGAACATGTTATTCAATCTTTCTAAGTCTCTGTTAGCTCACCTGCAAGAAGGGCAGAAGAGTAGTATCTGCCTCAGGGAGTGTCATAAAGAGTGTATGAGAAATACACTTAGCGCAGTGCGTGGCTATGGTAGGTTCGTGGTCAGTACGTTAGCTTTCATTATTTGTCCTCTTCCCACGTGCCTTCCCATGTCCTTCCCATGTCCACTGTCCACTGTCCACCACACACATAGTGAGATGGGCTCAGTTATTACCGAGTTTGAGCAATATAGAGAGTTCCCTTCCAAATCCCTTGAGAACAGTTCTGGCTTGACTTTTATGGATTATTGTGCTTTCTCTCTCTTTCTTTCTCTCTCTCTCTCTCTCTCTCTCTCTCTCTCTCTCTCTCTCTCTCTCTCTCTCTCTCTCACTGTGGCTTCTTTACTATATTCATGTTTGCCATCACCCTCATCCTTTATGTTGGGTTACCACTGGGCCTCTAGAATGAGAACACGCAGATGAAAGAAAGACTGAGACTGACAATGAGTTTCTAGACTGGCAATAAAATGGTTATCCACCTTGAGTGTTTTAAACCTCCTGCACAAAATTGAATTTTACATGATTTAGAATCTGAAAAACATTCCAAAAGCCAAGCATGAAATTTGCTAACAGGAAAAACAGTATGACATTCTGTAATATACTTATTTACTAAATATATTGATTTCTAATCTATTTTTTACTTATTTCCATACAATCTAGGATAGATGTTCCCCCCACCCCTAAATATACCTCTGGAGCCAGACTGCTTGGGCTCAGATTCTATTTGTCACTCTCACACCCCACAGTAACTTACTATTATGTTATTTAGGCAGTAACTTACACTCTCTGAGCAATTGTTTCCTCATTGTAAGGAGGGGATAATAAGTCCCTGGTGAGGATTAAATGAGATAATGCATGTAAAGGGTCAATAAATTTTCTTGAGTTGTTATTGCTATTGAGGTTACTTGGGCTTAAATTAGAATTGACTTTTAAATGGTTGTTTGTTATCTGTATGATCCCCATATTTTCTGGCAGAGCAAATGAGTCATGGTTGATAGACTGTATTCAACAGCGCTGGGTCATGGGTTCCATGAGAACAAATGGTGTTTATTTGGAAGAGGCTGTGTGCACGTGTATAACAGCCTGGAAACATCAAAGAAACCTGGAGTATAAATTTAGCTCTATTGTAACTACTATAACTAGTGTTGTAACCTTTAGTAGGTGTAGTAACCGCTATGGTGCCCCTCCCAGATCTGCAGAGGCCTGGTTGTGATAGAAAGACAACCCCAGTTAATGCCGTATTCCTACTGGCTCACTAACTGATCGTTGAGGAAAATTTAATCAGGAGTGAGAATGCCACGTTACAATGAGTGCACCCTTCCTTTCTTAGATAGCTGTCCTTGCTCACTTTGTACTTCTAATAGAATATCAACTGAGAAAAATCAGGAAATAATGTGATTCCACCTGTTTGTCTGGTAATTTCCTTTCCATACAATTGGCTATTAATCATACAGTAGCCTAACGGGGAAATTTGCAGAAACTCATATTTAGAAATTCTCTGTCTTCCCACTGAAGAAAATATATCATTCTAGGGTCTGAATGTGATCTCAGTTTACTGGGCATTTGGAACCTGGCTTGTATACCGTTTCCTTGAGAGTGACAAGTGAGGAATTTGAGGAGGATAGGGTTGGGACAAAAGAAGAGGGAACAGGATCTAATTATGGCCTCATGCTGTGCCGGGCACATGACATTGGTTGTCTAGCTTAACTGTCACAAGAGCCGTGCAAAGTACATGCTGTTTTCTTTACAGGTGCACAAACTGTTTCCAAGTTACACATGTAGTAGGTGGGGAGCAGGCATCTGAATGTATCTCTACAATCAGACTCACTACGGGAAATGAATTCATTCCTTAGATGAAAATGGATTCAATTTGATACCAAGAGCTGTTAAATAACATTAGATGGCCAAATGTATAAATATATATTTATAAATGGTATGAGAAAACTGTAAGTCAATTGACAGTTTAAAGAACATTTATGATTTCAAATGGCAGGTTCAACAGTATAATTCAGTAAAAAAAGTTGCAACTTGCCAGAGCTCAAAAATATAACTGACCTGGGAATGGGATCAGAGAACAAAAACAAAAAGAATACTAGATTTCTTTTTCTTTTTCAAAGGCACAATACCATTTCATATTGATTGTTAGTTTTATGGTATGCTTTAAAAAATGATGGAATAGCTATTATCATACCTATTTTATAGACTGGGAAAAGTACATCATAAAGGACTTAATTAACCCACTGAGTCACTTATTTAGTAAATGTTAGAAGTAATATTAGCACAGAGACTCAGCTCTGTAGTTTATCATTAGGCTATTTGTTCTTATGGAAGTTTCTTTAGAAATATATCAGATCCTCAGATGTAAAGGAACTATATTTTTCAAGCATTTACTATGTACCAGGTTTATAGGAATCATGGGACATAAGAGTATCTTGAGCCTTTAAGATTCTTATAAGTTGGTGAAGGGACAGGACAGACCACTCAAAAACTAGATTAAGTCCCTTTCTGAATTATTACTCATATTTAACTAAAATTACTGCTAGAAAGTGGTTTATGTGAGTATGCAGAGGTGTTAAAAATCACTGTGGATATTGAGAGGTATCATGGCTGATGGATGAAAGTAAATTTTGTGTTGGAATTTGGAGACTAGAAATAGATAGAAGGAAGGAGAAGAGGGACCAGGTAAACAAACGTGCAAATGTGGTCAGGAACACAGCACACTGGGGATACCAGGGTCGATAGAATGGAAGGTTTATTTGGGTGAATGTAGTGACAAACAGATTTGGAGAGAATGATCAAGGCCAGATAGTATAGGATCTCTAAGGCCCAGCAAGGTGATCTGTGCCTTATCCTAGAGGCAAAGGGGAGCTATTGAAGATTTTTACACAGCAAAGTAACATAATGCAAGTATTGTTAGCGCAAGATAAATACGAAGAATGTACAGAGTGAATTGAGGGAGAGGGAAAAATTAGATCAGGCAGATAAATGAAATAAAATAATGCATGTGAAATATAAAACATATATTCATCCTGGAATCATTTCTATAATTATAAGACGCAACAATTCAAATATGAAATAATGAGGGTCTAGGGTGACGGTTACAAAAAAGAGAGAATCAATAATGAGAAAACATGAGGAGCAAGAATCAATATGGTTTTGTTACTAGTTACAAATACGGAGAAAAGAAGAGGGAACTGCTGTGTTCTCACCTTATGATTCTTTAATCATCATAATTTTCAGGGTATATCCTTTGTACAAGTTAAACATATGTATTTTGACTCTATATTTTCTTTCATTTATTTTAGATCTAAAAGTATAGTTTATTAGTAATTTTAGAGTAATAGATTCTCACCATCAGGGATGAGAGATTTACATGGCATGACCCAAAAGGTTTTTGGGACAAGTGACTCATAATGTAGCGTTATGGTCTCATGGTGACTTCCATGCAATAAAAAGAGGGTTAATATTGTACTTCAGGAAAACAAAATGGAGGGCCATAAAACACAAGGCTCTTTTAAAGGTACCTCAGAACACATAAGCATAAATTAAGCTTTAAGGCTTAATCCTCTTAGAAAAGTTTTCTGATTGCATGGAACAGTGCATGTCCTTAACATTTTATCACTCTTAAAACTCATCACTACCCTATCTTGGCAGGGAATCATGATAAAAAAAAAAAGTGAGGTGAGCATAGAGGAAGAAGGGATGGTAGAATAAGCACCTACCTCTAGTGGAAGGTAACCTGAGAATTATTCATTATAATATTCATTCATTCATTCGTTCGTTCATTCATTCAAGCATTTATTCCCAGGAGCTCTTGCTTTTTAGCAATTATGTTCTATATGTAAGAGACAAAAATACAATTAAATCATGTATGTGCCCTCAAGAAACTTAGAGTCTAGGGGGTAAGACAGAATAGTAAATGAAAATTTTACCTACATCTGAGAGGTGTATAAATGCTGTGTGCACACAGGGTTATGGGACTGGAGTAGAGGGGAGCAGAGAAGAGGTAGCTGAATCATTGTCAGGAAGGCAGACTAGAGAAAGAAGGGTAAAAAGGTAGAGGAAGCTTGGAATGTCTTCCAAGAGAAAGCGATGCTTGAATTTCTCTCTCCATATGCCTTTCCCATTCCTCACTCTCATCTCTTACCGTTAGACCTCCTCTCTCCTTGCTGGGTAACCCAACCACAACCACTTCTTCTCTTCCTACCTTTGACACAAATGAGTCCTGAAAAAGTACTTCCAGCTCAATCTACCTCTCTGGTGAAACTCTAAAGTTAAGCGGAGAAAGGAGTCTCTGTAGGAGCCTAAATAGAGTCACCCAAGAACCAGAAAAATAATGTCTTGGAGGCCAAAGGAAAAGAGAGTTTCAAACAGGAAGTAGGCATTAGAGACAGATGTGGAAAGACACGAACATGCTTTGTGGTTGGCCCATTGATAATCCTGGCAGACATACGTGTGAGAAATAGCAAGGATGGAAGTTTGAAGACCAATAAGGCAACAAATATACTCTTCTTATTTAAGACACATCTGTGAAAGGAAAGAAAGACAAAAACCAAAGGAGAAATTGGGTTAAGGGAGTTTTTTGTTTTTTTTTTTGCACAAAAGAGAACCTGTTTCTATGCTAAGGGGATAGCATTAGCAAAGAGGGTACAATTGAAAATAGAGGGGAATTAATGTTATGAGGGGTGAGAGGGAATGACCTGGAGCTCTTGTGGAGAGAATATTTTTCTCCTGCGTAAGGTGGGAAGGAAGTGGAAGGTGATGGGAGGGGATGCAGGGAAGTTTATAGACCAGGAGTCAGGGACTCCATTTAACACTGATGATACATTTGCTCTGCTAATATCTCCCACATGGACCACAAAGATGAGCAAGACACCATCCCTATACTTTCCTTTCTCAGACATTCATTTCATTTAAATGAATAAATGGATAATAAACCTTATGCTCCTTGAAATTCAAACATGCCCAGCAGTGGCCTACAGAGGGCAGGACGCTGGAGGATTTAACCACTGACCGGACTTAGAATTGGTGGTGTGTGATGATAATAAATATCAGTCTGACTTTCAGTCAGTTTTATGATCATCCTTAAATCATCTATAAGAAATGGCCCCCTTATTACCTGCATCTGTGCAGATCATTTTTGCCGCTTTGCCCTTGTTACCCCACCCATGCTCAGATGCCTGTTTCAAGGGCTCTCTTTGAAGTAAACAAACGCAGACTAATTTGGGTAAAAAGAGTAAAAAATTCTGAAGGAAGTGAAGAAGTCAGGTTTAACCCCTTTATATGACAGAAGAAGAAAGAGAGGCTCAGACAGGTGAATGGCTCATGAAGCCATTCAATCTAGAAATGGCAGAACTGGGTCTGGAATCCAGTTCTCCTGACTTGTGGTTAAACTCAGTAAAAAGGTTCCATCTTGTTCACACTTCCAGATCGCAGTCTAGAGAGCAGTTTAGTGGTATTCAAGTAAGAGGACGGCACATGGAGGCCCTCGTGGATCCAGCAGGAAACCAACAAGTATTTTGGGGGAGGAAATAGAAAGAATGATTTGATTGCTCTCCATTTTTCTTATGTTATGAAGTCAAAGTGCTCTCCCTTTAAAAGACTTTGGAGATCCCTGCAAAAAATCCCTTTCTTTTCACTTCATTCATTGTTCTTTGACAATACTTTCAAAGAAATTTGAATGACCAACTTGGTCTTCTGCTGTTCTGTATTTTCTGAAGGGTGTGTGTGATGGAAAATGTAATTAAATTTATATGTGTGATCTAAAAACCTAAGGCAGTGAAAAGGAGAGTGAGAATGAATCTGGAAATATACCTTGAGAATATTTAATTTTCCCACTACTCTGACATGTGATGTTGAATATAACATAAATCATATTTTAAATATAATTTTAATTTTATGAATCTTATTTTAAGAAATACTATGGAAAGCTTTACTTAATATTTTGGGGAAACAAAGAATTCGCCCTTCATTTATGTATTTTGCATATTCTAGTTTTCATACATCGGATTTGCTTTAAATGAGAATGTATCAGTATCAGTACATCGCAAAGGCAGGTAAGGCAACAAAAACAATGTCATGAAACTGTTTTTCTCAAAGGAAGCAGAGGGAAACCTTTTTAAAAATTAATTTGTGGTGTAGACTCTTCCTACCTTACTCCAAACAATGTTGACTTCTGCAGAATATACCCTAAGTTCATTTCCAGACCTTCTATCTACTAGAGTTTTGATGACAATTAAACAGGCTATGTCAGTGGCTCTCAAAAAAAACCAACCAAACAAACAAACAAAAAACACTCAATAAATGATTATAGAAGCTGTCCTGTAGTTGAAGATGTACTTGATTTGAGTCTACACCAGTTTAACAGAATCAGGTCACTAATAGATTTTTTTTTCAGAACACAGCTAGATTCTTTTGGGAGATAAGAAAGACTATTTCTTCCTGGTATCCACTTAGTGGTACACAATTCTATGCACTATGCCAAACATCTGTAGTTCTAGCCTTTTCAGTTGGTGAATACTCTAAAAAAAAAGTAACATGTAGGGTGATACAGAAGAAGCTCTTACCTCTCCTGAAGTCCTATGGGCTTCATTTTGAAAGGAGAAGGGCAGGCAGAGGTGGTAGCTTTGATCTCAGGAGCGTATCGGCCTTGAGGGTCCACGACCACACTTAGTACCTTCGGGGCCTGCTCAGGCTGGACCATGCTGTTGACCGTCTTTGCCTCAGACTGTGCTGGCGGTAATGCGAGGGGGGATAGGTGGATCTCCTGATTTTTCTCTTTATCTTGTCTCAAAGAAAGCTGCAACTTTTCTTTTAATCTGTAAAGAATCTATAGAAGGAGATATAAAGAGAAAGAGCTCCTGTCACCTTTTTTCACACTCAATAACAAAATAGGATCTCCTCCACCCCAACCTAGAAGACAAACCAAAATAAAGGTTTAATAATAATACAAATAAGGAAAGAATTCTAAGATGATTTCTCAGTTTCGTGGTGTTGAAATTTCTCTCAAAAGGATATATTTGGTGTTTCTAGTTATGGTGCACAAACATCTTAAATATATACGTATGTGAATTTATTCCCTAAATATTATTAAAAACAAATTTGGCTAATTTTGTAATAGTGCCAGATGTCAGTTTGATCACATGTAAGTTTTGACTTAAAAACGAGTGAAATGGAAGGTTTAAAAGAGGAATAGCATGAAATATGTGCTTGTGACATTTATGGAAACAAAGATCTGCATTCAATACAACATATAAGAATAAAGTCTTGTGAAATATTAATGAAAGAATAGTTAAGCTATAAATGATAATTTCTTACATTATACTTGTTATATATTGTGTATATGGTAAATACTTGAAATAATTAAATTTAGGGCATCTATCAAAAAATAATTTGGATAACCAGAATGTTTTTTTCTTACCCCTTTCTCTTTTTAGTTTTAATGCATGTAGAAAAAAGCAAAAGTATCACTTTCCTCCATTCTCAGAGCTCTTTCTTGAATGGCTAATATAATTCAGAAATGGTAGAATCTTCACTTTTAAACTTTTGAAAGAATTGAACTGACTTGTCTAGGACACTCCAACGGACCATACGGTGAGATAAGCAAAGTCTGTCTTTCCTGTTCTCAGGTTCCGCTATTAATAGGCTGTTTCTCTCTTTTCTTTTAAAAATGTATTTATTTTTCCCAGTTTTATTGAGATATAATTGACATATAACATTATACAAGTTTAAGGTGTACAAAATAATGATTTGATATTTTTTCTCTTCTCTTGATGCTGACTCCTCTACTCCAAAACCTGCAGAAACTAAATGGCCTCATGTTTCTTCAACTCTGTTCAAGGAAGTGACATGATTAGTTAATTCACATGAAGAGCTGACTTAGCCATTACCTGCAATCATGGCACTGATGACATTTGCACCTTCTAAAGCTTTAGGCCAATTGAACTCCCTAGTTTAATTTCTGGAATCCATGAACTAAATCAGTGTTATGTTAGGAAAGAGGCCTTTTCTGGCATTTTTCAATCACATTTATCCTAACTAGTTATGATACTAATTCTTTCCTTTTCTTTCAAAGTTCCTTTAAATTCTAGTAATCTCTATATTTTAAATCTATGGGAAAGATACAAAGTCCAAATATATATTTTCTTGTTAAAAGATGAACAAACAGAGAAGAGAGTTAGAAAAGAATTCACCTAGATTGTGGAGGAAATAAATACCTTTAATAATTTATTTTAGGAAACTTTTAGAAAATATATGCCCAGTATTCTCAAAATATATTGGTTAAAAAAAAAAAGTCTACTGAACAAACTAAGATTACAAAAAAAATCAGGATGAAATAAAAACACAACAGTCTAAGATGAAAAGGTATCAGACTGAGAATAAAAAAAAGAATTTGGGCCGGCCCGGTGGCTCAGGCGGTTAGAGCTCCATGCTCCTAACTCCGAAGGATGCCGGTTCGATTCCCACATGGGCCAGTGGGCTCTCAACCACAAGGTTGCCGGTTCAACTCCTCGAGTCCCGCAAGGGATGCTGGGCAGCGCCCCCTGCAACTAAGATTGAATATGGCACCTTGAGCTGAGCTGCCGCTGAGCTCCCGGATGGCTCAGTTGGTTGGAGAGTGTACTCTCAACCACTAGGTTGCCAGTTTGACTCCCACAAGGGATGGTGGGCTGTGCCCACTGCAACTAGAAAACGGCAACTGGACCTGGAGCTGAGCTGTGCCCTCCACAACTAAGACTGAAAGGACAACTTGAAGCTGAACAGCACCCTCCTCAACTAAGATTGAAAGGACAACAACTTGACTTGGAAAAAAGGCCTGGAAGTACACACTGTTCCCCAATAAAGTCCTGTTCCCCTTCCCCAATAAAATCTTAAAAAAAAATAAAAAATAAAAAAAGAATTCAAAGAAATGAAAACTCAATAGCAGGATGTAAATCTTTCCAAGCAATAAAGAATAGAGATGACAATGCAGAAAATATAATCAATGGCATAAAATACAAAGTTGAGACACTTCCTAGAATTGAGAGAAAAAGGATAAGGAAATGAATATGAAGATAAAAGATAGGATGTGGAAGTCAGAGAAGAGTCACTGTAAATGATAAACCAGAGTAAATGAAAGAGAAGGAAGCCATTGAAAACTATTTTCAGTGCCCACTATTTCATGTATTGTGAAAGGTATAGAGTATTCTGCTATGAACAAAAGAGACTATTTCCTGTTCTTATGGAATTTAGGGATATGGAATGAAAAACATTCTTAGTTTAAAAAATATATATATGTCACTTGAAAGAAGAATAAATGTGAAATGAAAATGGAACCATTTTCATGGCTTTGAAAAAAAATACATGTTACAAAGGATACACGAATTCCATGGCTAGATAAACTGATGCTCAAGTGTAAGTAGCCAACAGAAAGACTTCCTCAAATATGCAAGAAAATATACCACCTGTGTACCCCTCCTGAAAAAAATGTACTCAACGGCATGAGAAAGATGACTCAAAATTAAGAACTAAAGAATGAAAAATTGTGATATAAAAGGGAGATAGATAATTATTTAGACACAGAGTGAAAAGCAAATTTAACTGTCTCAGGTCCAACATCTCAGATTGTAGTAACAAGGAAGGAGATTGGGAAAGGGCAGAGAGGTTAAAAAAAAAAAAAAAAAAATAGGGGTGAATGTACGTTAAGTGACTTTTTAATTAGGATACAGAGGGAATCGGAATTAGAATGGTGACTAGAGGTCCTTCTGATCTAATGATACATTAAGAAAATTGCAGTCTAGCTAAATAACGCGGCTTCCCTAACGCCAGTATTTAGCCGTGGCAGAGCTGAGTCCTAACAGCATTCTGTTTTGCAGGCCTATGCACTTTCCACTCCCTTGCATAGCCTCTGGCGCAGCTCTTCACCACACTAGTCATTCTTGAAGAATTGACTCTGAAATCACATCTGTAGCAGATATGATCTTACCACTGAGTTCGAAAACCACCAAATCTAAGAGTATACCTTTTATGGATGGAAAGTTCTTCTTAAGAAAAGGACTACGCACATCTGAGGCATAACTAGGAATTCATATTGTAATTTGAATTGCAAAGAAATTAAAGAGCACTCTTATTGTCTTTTATGTCAGTGTACTTCTTCACAACCGGTAGTTTTCATACTGGTAGTATACATTGACTCTGGTAGAGTAAAGCTAAATCTTAAAATTTGGAAAACGATGGGTTCTAAATATTCCCGTGACAAATATTACTGTTAATAGTACTACAAATATTACCAAGAAAAAAAGATGTCTAAAGCTAAGGGTTAAGTCTTCTTACTGTTACTGTAATTAATTTCAGTAACAAATTATAGGACAGAAAATACTGAAGATGAATCTCCTTATCCTGCGTATAATGCCTAAGGATGGGGATGTTTTTAATTTTTTGCTTCTCTTCACTTTCCATAACCCTCAAAAGACACTTTGCCACCACACCACTCTGCAAAATCAACCCCCACGAGAACAATGCCAGTCAGATGACACATATGTGGTAAGCTACACACATACATACTAAATGGTGAGGCAATGTAATTTAAAAAGGGATCATTTTTTAACTGTAAGAAATTTGTTTTCCTGAATGAGAACAGAACCAAATATATTGTACCTTTACAAAAAATACAAATAGAAGATAACGCATATATTGTATATTCTAAGTTCTTCACATGGAAATACAATACATATGTTGGAACAATTGCTTGTCTGTTTACATTTGAGTTTTGAAGAAGCACAGTTCAAAAATGAAAACGAGGAAGCCAAGAAAATGTTGGCTTTCTCAACAGCTCTTGACAGGTCACTTTTATGATTCTATTAATATAAAACAAGCTCTAGTCCAAAGTCCTTCTTTACCATTCACGAGCTTATGTTCTTGATGAGAAAGCTTTGTCATGTATTTTACAGTAATCTGTTTACTTCATCTCTGGTTAAAGGTCAATTTTTAAAACTGTCTTTATATAGTGTGTGTACAAACTGATTGCTACATCTTTAATTAGGGAAAAGCAGAACTTAGAGCGTGCATAATGCTTATAAGAAACTGTTTAAAAATACTCAAGAGAGAGACTTGGCTGTCTGAAAAAAATGTGGAAAAAACCTGAGGAGTTTGCTACTTGGCAATAGGGCATTTGTCATGAAATTAAACTGTAAGGCAGTGGATCTCAACCAGCAGGAAATTTGCCCTTCCAGGGACACTTGGCAATGTCTGGAGATATCTTTTGGTTGTCATACTGGGGTGTGTGTGCGGTGCTACTGGTATCTAGTGGGCAGATAGCAGGGATACTGCTAAATACCACACAATGCATAGGACAGACGCCCTCCCCACAGAAAATTGTCCAGTCCAAAATGCCAACAGTGCTGCCATTGAGAAACCTGTGATAAGGGATCATAAAAATCAGCTGGTATGATCTGCTCATTTCACATTTAAACCCAGAGTTCTTGAAGGTTAGAAATAAAGTCTAGAATCCAGGTTGCCTGACTTACGCCGGTGATCATTTACCGCTACTATTTCTTCTAAATACCACCTCTTCCTTTCCAGCCTCTTTCCCAAAGCCTGTGGAAAAATATGTCAGAGATTTTCCTTGGCACAACTTGAGGTCTGGAATACAGCATATGCATATTTCTCTGTGTGGATGCACTTTGTTTCAAAGCTCAACCGAAAAGCTTACCATAGCAACAGCAAGTCAAGATTTTTGAATTTACCTTTAGAGCCTGTTGCTTGAAACTTATGATGCAATAAAATCTTTTGATTATTTGGAAAAGGAAAGGAGAAAGGAATATTGAATAAGAGCTTAAAAGTCAAACTATAGCAAGAGAATAAAATAATAGCATGAAGAAGAGAACCAGGGGAACACAGAAGTGAGAGGAAGTTAAAAAGAATCTTTTGTTACTTAACAATGTTCCTTTAAAAAATCTTGTAAGTAGGTAACACAAAACATCTGTTGAAATTAATACATGTGCAAATTTTAAAATACCACCAACAGTCCATAGCATGTGTTCTTACAGTATTTACAGTTCATTCTGAAAGGTCTCATTCTTTTTTTCTTTAAGATATTTATTAAAATATAGCTAACATACAATATTATTAGGTTCAGGTGTAACCATAGTTATTTGACATATATATATATATAGCTAAAGAAGTGATCACCATGCTAAGTCTAGCAACCATCCAACACTGTACTATGTTATCACAATATTATTGACTATATTCCCCATGCTGTACATTACATTCCCATGACTGATTTGTTTTATGCTTGGAAATTTGTACCTCTTATTCCCTTTCATGTCCCCCCCTCTTTTAATTTTTCAATTACAGTTTACATTCAGTACTATTTTATATTAATTTCAGATGTACAGCATAGTGGTTAGACATTTATATAATTTAAGAAGTGATCCCCCTGACTAGGCTAGTACCCACCTGGTACTATACATAGTTATTACCGTATCATTCACTATATTCCTTATGCTTTACTTTACATCCCTATGACTATTTTGTAACTACCAATTTGTATTTCTTAATCCCTTCACCTTTTTCATTAGCCCCCAAACCCCACTCCCATCTATCACCCTGATAAATCTAGTACCCATTTGACACTATACATAGTTATTACAAAATTACCGACTATATTTCTTATGCTATACTCTGTATCCTCATGACTACTTTCTAACTACCAATTTGTATTTAATTCCTTCCCCTTTTACACCCACCTCCTCAATCCCTTTCCCATCTGGCAACCATCAAAATGTTCTCTATATCTATGAGTTTGTTTCTGTTTTGTTTGTTTGTTTATTTTGTTGTTTAGATTTCACATATAAGTGAAATCACATTGCATTTGTCTTTCTCTGTGTGACATACTCCTCTCAGCACAATACCTTCCAGGTCCATCCATGCTGCCACAAATGGCACAAACCCATTCCCTTCCCTGGCGGAACAATATTCCATTATATATATGTACCACCTCCTCTTTATCCATTCATCCATCAACAGATACTCAGGCTGCTTCCATATTTTGACCATTGTAAACAATACTACAATTAACATATGGATGCACACGTCCCCTTGAAGAAGCATTTGGGTTTCTTTGGATAAATACTCAGAAGTGGGATTACTGGTTGCTTCTTAGTCTCTTATTATAGCCTTTGTTTTAAAGTCTATTTGGTCTGATATAAGTATTGCTACCCCAGCTTTTTTGTTTGTTTGTTTCCATTTTCATGAAATATCTTCATCCCTTTACTTTCAGTCTGTATGTTTCTTTTGATCTGAAGTGAGTCCCTTGTAGGCAGCATATGTAAGGGTCTTGTTTTCTTATCTATTCAGCCACCCTACCTTTTGATTGGAGCATTTAATCCACTTACATTGAAAGTAATTTCTGATAGTATGTTTTTATTACTGTATTATTGCCATTTTCTTTCTTTCTTTTTTATTTATTTTTTTTTTAATCGTTTTTTCCATCTTAAAGTAGTCCCTCTAAGATTCCTTGTAATACTGGTTTGGTTATGATGAACTCCTTTAGCTTTTTCTTGTCTGGGAAGTTCTTTACCTGTCCTTCAATTCTAAGTTATAGCTTTGTTGGTAGAGCAATCTTGGTTGTAGATACTTGTTTTTCATCACTTTGAGTATTTCCTGCGAATCCCTTCTGGCCTACAAAATTTCTGTTGAGAAATCAGCTGACAATTTTTTGAAATTGTCAGTTCCCTTGTAGTAACTACTGCTTTTCCCTTGCTGCTTTTAAGATTCTGTCTTTAACAGAATATTTGTCTTTAACTTTTGGCATTTTAATTATGATGTGTCTTGGTGTTGCCCTCTTTGGGTTAATCTTGTTTAGGATTCTCTGTGCTTCCTAGGCTTGTATGTCTATTTCTTTCACCAGGTTAGGGAAGATTTTCATCCCTATTTTCTTCAAATAGATTTTCAGTTCCTTGCTCTTGCTCTTTCCTTTCTGGTACCCCTATGATGCAAATGTTGCTACATTTGATGTTGTCCCAGAGATCCCTTAAACTATCCTCGTTTTTTTGGATTCATTTTTTCTTTTTGCTGTTCTGATTGGGTGTTTTCTGTTACCTTATCTTCTAAATTGCTGATTCAGTCCTCTGCTTTTCTAATTTACCATGTTTTTTTTGTGTGTGTTTTTTTTTTAAGATTTTTTTATTGGGGGAGGGGAACAGGACTTTATTGGGGAACAGTGTGTACTTCCAGGCCTTTTTTCCAAGTCAAGTTGTTGTCCTTTCAATCTTAGTTGTGGAGGGTGCCATTCAGCTTCAAGTTGTTGTCCTTTCAGTCTTAGTTGCGGAGGGTGCAGCTCAGCTGCAGGTCTAGTTGCCATTGCTAGTTGCAGGGGGTGCAGCCCACCATCCCTTGTGGGACTTGAGAAGTTGAACTGGCAACCTTGTGGTTGAGAGCCCACTGGCCCATGTGGGAATTGAACCAGCAGCCTTCGGAGTGAGGAGCACGGAGCTCCAATTGCCTGAGCCACTGGGCTGGCCGTAATTTACTGTTGATTCTCTCTAATGTATTCTTCATTTCAGTTATTGTATTCTTTACTTCTGACTGGTTCTTCTATTTTCATTTTATGTTAGGAAACATAAAATGTTTCCTAAAATGTTTCTCTTTGTTGAAGTTCTCCCTGAGATCATTGAGCATCCTTATAACCAGTGGTTTGAATTCTGAATTAGGTAGATTGCTTGTCTCCATTTTATTTAGTTCTTTTTCTGGAGCATTGTTCTGTTCTTTTATTTGGAACATATTTCTTTGTCTCCCCATTTTGGCTGCCTCCATGTGTTTGTTTCTATGTAGGGCTGCTATGCTTCCCTGTCTTAGTAGAGTGGCCTGATGTAGTAGGTGTCCTGTATGACCCAGTGGCACAGTCTTCCTGGTCACTAGAGCCAGGTGCTCCAGGCTGTCCCTTGTATGGGTTGTGTGTGCACCCTCTTATTGTAGTTGAGACTTGGTTGCTGTTTGCACATCAATACGAGGGACTCACTCTTGTGCTGATTGGTTTTCAGGAATGGTCGTGACTACAGTGGAGGAGCTGTTGCGCAGGGGCTGACCCTACAGCACAGGATTCACTTTAGCAGGGCTCTGGTGCCTGCCCAGTCTGCCCTTTGGGTATGTTGTCCTTGGAGGTAGTTGGGTGAGACTCTGATTTGGTCCAAAACTGGACTCTAGGCATGCCGGTTCCCAGGGCCTCCTGTAAGGGGCCTGCTGCAAGCCAAGTTCAGCAACAGCCTGTGCCCTTCCTGGGGCCACCTGGCATGCGCCACAAAGCAATTGACAGATGGTTGCCAGTCGTGCTGTGCTTGGACGTGCCTTGAGAGGCCTAGCTGGGAACTGAGGCTGGCTGTCGCTAGTGCTAGTTTCAGGGCTGCTCAGCAAGAGGTATGGGACATACTGAAAGCAGATGCTGCTTGTTTGGGTTTTGTGAACCTTTGAGAGATTTTAGGAAAGTCTGCAGCAAGACAGGCAATTTATATGGAAAAGCCACTGGAAGCAGCTTTGATGTGTTGAAAATTAGGTGGAGTGGGGGTCTCTGGGAATCACCAGGGTGGGGTGAACAAACAATGTTAGCCAGGTTGATGGAGATTCAGATATGGTGGTCACCTGCATCTTTTGAGTGGGGGGGGGGGCTCAACAAAGACACAATGGCTTCTGCCAGCTCCTTTATCTGGGAGAAAGCTGCCCCTTCAGCCATCATCCTGAAGCCAGACAACTCAGTTCCTCCCTATATGTCTCTGGAGCTTTTCAAGCTGTGTTCTCGCACTGGAGCTCAGAGTGAGTGAGTCCATCAGTGAGCAAGTCTGTGCACAGGCACTTTAAGAGGAGCACCTAGGACTGAAGCTGCCCATGTCTCACTTAGACACAATCCCTGCCGGTTTTCACAGCCAGAAGTTATGGGGACTTCTCTCCTCAGTACTGGAACCCTGGGCTAGGGAGTCTGGTGGGGGGCTGGAACCCTCACTCCTGGTGGCGGGGAACCTCACAGCTGTGAAATCCCTCCCAGTTTTTAATGGTGACACACAAGTGCCAGAACATCTTGTTCCATGACTCTGTCCCTCCTACCAGTCTTGAGGTGGCTTCTTCTGTGTGTTCTTAGTTGTAGAGCTTCAATTCAGCTAGACTTTAGGTGATCCTCAGTGATGGTTTTATTCCGTAGTTTAGTTATAATTTTGATGTGGTCATGAGAGGAAGTAAGCACAGCATTTACCTACTCTGCCATCTTGACTGTAAATCCCATTTTTTTCTTTTAATTGAATAAACACGAATCAACCCTTACTATATTCTAGATATAAGACATTGTGGAGGCAAAGATGGCACTTAACCCTGTCTTCTGGAAACTCACAGAAGAAACAGACATGTGAAACGTATATCCAGTACAAGATACTAAGTGCAAAAATAGAGATGAGCCCACAGTAGGTATGGTGTGGTACACATTGTCAGTTCTGTTAATGTTGAGTGGCTCTGATTAATACAGGTGTTTTCATCCTGTTATTGGACCTCTTTGTGGCAAGAAATAGATGTTCACAAGATAGAATGATAGAACTAAAAGAAACCACAGTTTGACTATGCTATCCATAGTAAAGAGTTCATACTTTTAATCCAGATAGACTTGGACTTGAATTCCAACTCCTCTCCTCAGACACCATCCCCACAACCCCCTTCCACACACACCTATACCCACATATTGTCTGTTCTTCTTCAAGTCACTTATCTTCTCCGAACCTTGGTTATTCTCATGAGTAAAATTAGGAAACTAATATTCACTAAGTGTTTATACATAGAGCCTATAGTTAGTAATACTTAAAAATTTGCTAAGAGGGTAGATCTCATGTTATATATTCTTATCACAACACAAAATAATAAGAAAGAGAATGGGAGGAAACTTTGGAGGTGATAGGTAGACTGGCATAGATTACGGTGATGTTTTCATGAGTGTATACTTATCTCCAAACTCATCAACTTGTATACATTAAATATATACAGTTTTTTGTATGTCAGTCATACCACATTAAGTTGTTTAAAAAATACATAAGATGTTTAGTACCAGGCAGTAAATTTAGTATCAGTGAATATGCAATAAATGGAAGAAACTAATTATTATTGTTATTACTATTTTCTTCATAGTAAGAAGGTTGCATTCTTAGCTAAATGGCTTTTATTAATATAGAAAAAAATTAAAACCCATTCCCCCTAATCCCTAGGGGATTTTACATAACAAGTTAGAAAAGTGTGACTATTTGTGTCCACCTTGGACATGTATATACTATATAATGCTCAGGCTGTAGCAGTGGTCTGACCTAGGATTTCTTGCCTCAGCTAACAAGACCATGACTATAGAAACTCTTTGTACAATATATGGATGACTCTTCTATGGGTCTAATATGCCAATGTTTTTATTGACCAAAACAGCTGTTTTTATGTGTTTTCTAAAATTGCTTTCTAGAAGCAATCTGGCTTGTAAATATCTCTACCTAAATTTCATAAATACCTTTGCACATGTTACTAAATCTCTAAGTACATTTGAATGTCTAAATTAGATGATAAAATATTCTTTCTATTATTTATTCAAGTTTAGGAAATAATTCTTCTTAGTAATATATTTCCTCCACTTAAAACAGACTGAATGGATTGGAAGTTGCCCACACATTTTTTCTTGGAAAATTGTATTTGTCTATTTATTGCTCCACCCACTGTACATTCACAGTTGAAAGGTGCTAAATAAGTCGCACATTTGAAAATGTCACGCATGTCTAATTTTGTGCCTGGCAACATATATATATATATATATATATATATATATATATATATGTATACATATTTTTTCTTTTTCTTTTTTTTTAAGGAAAGTAAACAATATGCCACATTTCAAAAATTTTGCCAAGCCTTATGTTATTGTTATGCAGCACACGTAATCCTCCATTACAGCACTTTACCTATATAATTTCATAATAAAACCACATGCTTTTCATTTTTATGGTATGGAGGAAGACTGGATGGAAATAATATTGTTTGATCTTCCATAAATATAATTAATGCCAGAGGAAAAATTCTGAGTTATATCTTTTGCGATGGAATCAATAAAATTATGAGAAACAGAATTGAAATATATATACTTAAGAATCACAAAAGCGATAGCATGACTATTACAGAAAGATCTAAGTAAAAAACTTAACTTTAAATCAACATCATTATCAAAAACATTAGAACATTTACAAAGATAAGCTTATTTTAGACAATCACATTTGACATGTCTGTAAATGTGAATTGTTGACTTGTTAGTGGGTAGGTCACATCAGATAAACTTAACTTCGTCTTAATCTTGTCTGTTAGGTAGTGTTTATTTATTTTTTTAATCAATATTAACTCCTTTCGGTGTACTGATGGTTCATCCCCCTGTTCGTTTTTTTAAGTGACACTTTCATATTAAAATCTAAGATAGTGATTGAAATATATCATTCTATTACTTTCTTTCATTTATCCAAGAACTACTGGAATACAAACCACGAGTATTGCTTCTCTTACTACTCCCCACCTCCAATGTGCACTGCTCCCAGGAAATGAGAACATGACCATTCAGGTAGTCAGACAAAGAACCCAGGAGTCATCCTTATTATTATTATTATTATTATTTTCTTTCCTTCTCCCTGAGAATCAGCACACAGTCCTGTCAGTTCCACCTACAAGTAAATGCCAGTTTTTCACATCTCTCTATCTCCACCACCACCCGCTACTCTGGACCATCATCATCTTTGTCATCAGGTCTTAGCCTTCAGCAGATCTTCCTGCTTCCACATTCATCCCAAGCTGTGTTCCCAACCACGCTGCACTAGCAAAGAACTAGATCTTTTAAATACACATCAAAGTTCTGCTTAAAGCATTTAGCTTCCACTCTTCTCCCTGAATCCAGAGAGGCTAAGCTTATCCCCACCTCAGCTGTTCCCACCATGACCTCTGCTGGGAGGCCGTTTCCCCACATTTGCATGTCTCAGATTGCTTTGCTCCTCTCACTATGTTCTCTCTTCATGGCACTTAACACTGTTTGATTACTTAAAAAAATTAATGAACTTAAATTTTTTAGAGCAGTTTTACATTTGCAGAAAAAATTAGGAGAGAATACAGGGTTCTCTATACCTCACTCCCCACTTTCCCAAACAATTTCCCTTAGTATTACCATCTTGCAGTAGTGTGGTATATTTATGGTAATTGCTGAGCCACTACTGATAGAATGAACTGAAATCTATAGTCTAGAATAGAGTCAATCTTTGTGTACATTCTATGGGTTTTGACAAATCCACAATGTCATAGATCCACCATTATAGTATCATACAGAATAGTTGCATTGACCTTCACTTATTCATCCCTCCCCACCCAACCTCTGACAAAGCACTGATCTTTTTACTATCTCTAAGGTTTGCCTTTTCTAGAATGTTGTATACTTGGAATTGTACAATATGTTCACTATTCGATTTTTTAAAACAGTAACTTAATTATTATCTATGTCCCCCTCTAGAGTATAGGCCTCATTAGAACAGGAACTGTATTTGTCTTATTCTCACCTTTGCCCACGGAGCCAACAACAGGCCCGCAGTGGATCCTTTGCAGGAATTTGTGGATTGAATGAGGATGAATGTACCTACCAACCCAGTAGAGAGCAACCACCTATACTTTTGAAATATTCCTTTCTCGAGTTGTTCTAGTAAGTTTGGAGCAGACTTATGCAGGTTTCTGACTTTCACATCGGTGCTTTGCAGATTTGGGGAAAAGAAGAGCTGTTCCCGGGGCACCAAGTGGTTGAAGGTGTGGCTAGTAAAGGTCCTTTTGCCACCCGAGACCAATATGTCATGTGGGGATTTATTGAGTCATGTTGGATACATATTGGGTGAGAAATGCAAAATCTGGAATGTATCTTACATGTTAATAACAGACTCTGCTCTGCCTCCTTTTACCCTAGTACTCACAGGCTGCTTTCCCACTTTCCTCCTTTCATCTTTGTCTTTGCTCTTTTGTATCCTATCCATTTAGTCCCTGAACACTTTCCATTTTTATCACTCTTTACCCCTTTATATCTTCTGATCCTCCTTTTTTCACCTGTGAAACAGAAAACACCCTAATTGTGACTGACAAGAGAGAGAGCACAGCACTGGAGATTTCCTGTATTAAGGAAACAAAGAACCAAATATTTTAAAGTGCAATTACCATAACAAGGAACCACACCCTCTAAAACACTAAAAAATGCCCAGAGATCTTTGCCATAATTTCCATAGCCATCAACTTTCTCTCATTAAAATCCTTTTTCCTTAACCTCCATCCACCATTTAATATATAAAAATAAATTTTCTTACTATATAAAAATAAATTTTCTTACTAGATAAAAATCAATAATTCTTAAATTATTCTTTTGTTTATTGTATCACAATTTCTAGAAATCTTTTTTAATGCTTGGCCCCTAAGGGATGCGCTGAATTCATTATGATGGAAGCTTTAAGGTGTTCTTACTACTTCCTATATTTAGACTCCAGGAAATATGCTTATCATCACTTTATTTAAGGCCTTAATTATTTTACATCATTCAAGTTTAGACCTACTCAGCCTCTGTCTTTCCAAACTGATCCCCAATCTTTCTAACAGAAACCCCTTCCCAGTAAAGGGAGCACAAATGAATAAAATCCAATAAGACACTAAACAACACTGCTGATTGTAGAAAGAATAAGTAGTGTGATGGCTTTTGGGGGGGCATTTGAAAACTAAAGAAGGACTGTTTTTTAAAATGTGCAAAATTCAAAAAAACATAGCACAGAGGAAAAATATTAAAACCCATTTATAAATTTCAAATATTTTAATATACATCACAGAATTTTCAAAAGAATAGGAAAATCTTATTCTATTTGAAAGGTAATTGTTAACTCATTCAATACCACATAGCACTGCCTAGTCTAGTGGGTTTAGGTTTGTTTTGAGTTCTATTTTTTAAATTAGAAATACACTTTTAAAGGCTACGCATGTATGCTTTGTAATTTACAGAGCCATTTGCAGTTATACTTTTATATTTCTATAGTAGTCATTCACCTAAAAAAATAGTTGGTAGTGGATTATACTGTCTTTGAGTCTATATTCATTTCCCTCTCATGTCTGAAACTTCATATAATGCTTTAAGGGCCCTTTAAAGATAAGTAAATCAACCACTCTTTAAGGAGTAAGCTTGCCCCTAAGACACGCTACTTTTAAAAATTTTCCCTGAGTTCCATAAAAATGTAAGTGAAGAAATAAAGTAAGCCTGAAGTGTGCCTGTGAGACTTGAAAGACTTTAATTCACAGTGACCTCAGTGAATCACTTTATAAAGCTTCATTCTCAGGGTTGATCAAGTTACTAAAAGCCTTAGTGTAATTATAGCTTTATTCTGAAGGTCAGAATCCATAATTCCATAGGTTTTCCTTTAGCTATCACTCTGCTGTCAGATAGGAAATTTCCCCACTTAGCAGGAGCAGAGTCTTGCTTCTGTTCCCCGTATTTTCAACATTCATTTGAATGGTAATGTATCCAGCAATATTAAGCAGTGGGCTCAGCGAAGGATAAAATAGATAAAGAAGCCAACTTACCATCAAACACGTTACTATAATAACAAAGATGCTGAGAAATATGACAACAGCATAAAATCCTTCTTTGCTCCAGATTTTGTCCGCTTCATGCTGCCCTTGTAAAACATTTTTCTTTAAAAGCAAAAGAGAAAGTCCAACGTTAAATGAGAGCTTGAGGAGACTGGCGTTCTTATCAGACACTAAATGTAGTATTTTTAGCTTTATTCCATTCAGTGTAGAACACACCTACATTCCCCACTGCCAGATCTGCTTCTCAAACTGATCTAAGGCAAGGGACTGCTGCCCTTAGACATTCAGAGATTATTTTATCTCCTGGACAGGAGCAAGCATGCCCAACACGGCATACTGGAGCCAAGGCTTCGTCAATGTCCTTCAGTCTCTCTTGGTAATTACCTGGTTCCTCGGTAAGAGAGTTCTGTTCTTTTCTGTGTTGAAACTGTCTCTGAAGCTTTCCTTACTCTGAAGTCCCCTCCCAGCACAACACCCTGCTTTACGTGCTGTAATACTGCTCTTAACTTTTAAACAAAAGTGAAACAGGTGCAAACAAAATCTCATGATGCATTAATAAACAGAGCAACAATGTCTGGATCATTTCCTCCTTTTTTTTTCTCTCTCTCTCTTTTAGCAAACCTTTCTTTTTACAATGCAGTCTTCTGTCAGAATCTGATGCAAGTACCACCTCAACCACATAAATTGTTAGGATATTATATTTTATTTAAGCAACAGAGAACATAAAAAAGTGCAGAATTATTTACTAGTAAAGAATGAAATAAATCGTTTTAATTTGATTTATACTTATTTTTTTGCTTACTGCTGGGGGGGTTGGTGTGGAAGGGTAGAGAAGAAGCAGGAATAAAATGTGAATGAGTGTCTTAGTTTTTTTTACTTAGTCTTTAAAAAAAGCTCATTTTAGAGACTTAGAATCAAGTCTTATAATTCAATTAGTTTTATGATTCAGTGAAATTTATAGATTTATAGTTAAAGAAACTTTACTTTGAAACCAAATGGTCCACAACTAGGAAAACATATAAAGAAATGTTAAATCATATTAAATGTTTCCAAATTCCACGTTGTTGAAGGCTGCCGTTTCCCCACTTTAGTGAGAGTATTTGTCCTTGGATATTGTCTCTGATGATTAAGAAAGCCTTGAGCATCAAGATGCTGAATGATGAAAAGCCACATGGAGAGATGCCCTGGAAAATGGCAGGGCATTTTGGACATTTTAGCGGCAAATGAGTTCCCAGCTTAATGTAACTACAGGGGTGACTTCAGCCTATATTATACGGAAAAGAACAGTCTAGCTGATCGTAGTCAACCCCAGAATCATGGGAAATAAATAGTAGTTGTCTCGAAAGAAAGAAAGAAAGAAAGAAAGAAAGAAAGAAAGAAAGAAAGAAAGAAAGAAAGAAAGAAAAGAAAACTGAATAAAACTTGTTCTTGTGTCTGAACTTAGAAACTATTGCTAATTATTTTTCAAGTCTTTCAAAAAATAATAGGATACATTCACCATTTGTAAATTAGATAAAAATAAATATTTGCCTTGAAAAACATTTTATGAAAACTTTTGTCCTGAAACTCAAGTGAGTCTTGGTGGGAAGTTGACTAAGACAGAACAGAAAGTGTCTGTTAAATGAGTTAAATTGTGATTAAAAACAATTTGAGGGAGTCTTTTATTGTTCGAAGTTGTTGAGTTTTTATTTCTTTTACTTGTAAAATGTTGATATGCTCACTATAATATCTTGCCTACTTTCTAAGATATAGAAAAATTCATAGATATAAAAAATGGTTTCGAGATATATTTTAAAAATATGTAAATGGAAGTAGATGGAGAATCTGAAAATACTTGCTTGGTGAAACCAAGTATCCTCTGGACAGGAAACCTTGGGTTCAAATGGCAACTTGTCTTTTACTCTTTGACCTCATTCAGAACATATTTTATTCCAATGTGTCCATAAACATAGCTGGAAACTAATAAAAAAGAACACTCTTGAAGAAATCAGCTATAAATATGGAAATGAGTTTTTTTCAGGTAACTAAATAGCATCTATTGCTTGCTATAAAAGCGAACTAGTTAAGCCTTCAAGTAGGCAGCATAAATTTGACAAATGAGGATCTGAGCTTTAGTTAATGTAAAATTTGGATTAAAAAGGGGTGGTTAGGTGGGTGGAAAGAGATTTTGTGTTCCTAACCTGATCTAGTTCATTTCTTTTTTCCTGCTATAGTTCTACACCTCCTGTAATATCAACATGTTCCTTTCTGCTTAAGACAAATCTGTTTTGTTTCTCTTTTAACTAAAGCAGTGACGATGGAAGAATTAACCTCCCACCTCTTACCCTCCCACCCCCAGTTATAAAGACACATGTTTTGCACTCCCAGAACTTAGTCACTGCACTTTCTTGGTAAATACATTTCCTTCTGAGTCATGCTATTCCTGCTGAGCACTACTATATTTGTATAGAGATCTAAAAAACTTGATAAGGGCAGGGTAATAAATGGAAAAGTTTGTAGTTAAGATCCCACAAATCAGAAGATTCACAGGACTCTCCAACCTAACCTTCGTATAAGGTTAAAGTGATGCCTTTTATGTTTTGTCAGAGGGCTAAGGGTTCAATAATTCAGAGGCTCCATGGCCCGGTCAAGTCGATGCCACTGTCATCTTTACATCTTATTTTATAGCTACAGCGCTTTGCCTTTTAACCTTATTGCAATAAAAGAATTTTTGAGGTTTTGTTTTGTCTTATGATTTGAAATTTGGGCAGTTTCCTGTATTACAATATCAATAACAATGGCTTCTCTATATCCTGTTTAATAATTTGACGCACTACAGTTTTCTTGTCTGTTTTTTTTTTAACCAATTCTGATCCCAGATAGTGAGAGAGATTCCCAAATGCTAGGAGAGCTGACACAGAGGCTTTAGGGGATACATCTCTTTAGCAGAGATGAAGCACACAGAATAAAAATGAAGTGGAAATATTATAAATTATCTAGTGAATTGATTGACTCACATAGGCAGATAAATGGAATGTAGCCTACAATTTGGTTTTGTTAGATGAATGCCAAACTTCCCCTGCATTATGCACAAGGTAAACGATTTGGCCTGAGTGATCTGACACGTTAATATTGTACTTTTCCTCCTCGGCCTTGGATGGCTAGGACTATCATTCCTTAGACTGCTGGCTAATGTTCCTAGTTTGGAGGAAAAATCACCTAACTCCTGGACTATGGTTTATATTTATTTGGTATTTTTTTCCTCTTTGTAAATATTCCAGGAAAGTATCAGTTGGCACATTGGCCTATTATTTAAAGAAGGTAATTTCCTCCTTGGAAACATTAAGACCTGTGAAACTGGAGTAATTTGCAATTAAAAAACCAAAAACCAAATCCTAAATCATTTTTAAAAAATATGAACGCAGAACTTATTGTTTCAATAGATATTTAATTTTATAAAACATTTAAAAATAGAAACTAAAATAATGAATTTAATTTTATTTCCCTGCTATTTGACTTATAGGCAAGCAGAAGTCTAGTTTTATCTTTATGAGCATCTTATAATAAAATAGTATTTAAGTGCCTACAGTGTTCTAGGTACTGCATAAAAATGCATTTTTAAAAAATGTCGTTTTCTCCCAAGAAACTTAGATTCAAAATGAAAACATAATAAACAAGAGTAATTCTTGATTTGGTATTTTTCTTTGTTTCCCCAAAGTCTTTTCTGATTAAAAAAAAAATCAAGCAAATAAAGAAATGACAACAACAAAAAAGCACATCCTTCTCCGAAAGCAGTTAATGTCAGTTTAGGAATAGATGCTTTGAGACATCACTCACAATGTTCTGTAATCCATGTAAAAGATGAAAAACCAAAATACGAATATTCATTTTTCTGTTAATAAACATGCTACCATAGTGGAGCTATAATTTTGGGATAAAAATGTGAAAGAATGCGTTGAGGCATTAGCTGTCATCACACATTAACCACAAAGATGAAGAAAGAAGTTGGGAAACTCACAGCATAACACCATGAGCTTAAATGACTACCAACAAATGCTTTTGCCGTGCCCTTTGGACTGCGCATGTCTGGAGCTCCCCATGAGGGCACCTACACACTGCTGACAGCATTCTCCTTAGCTTCCTCCTGTTTCTGCATTTAGAGCTTCAGGTCAGAGAGTAATTCTGGGTCCCTTCTAGATGTGGTTGAACAAAGGCTCAATCAATTCTTCTGCCCTTTTGAAATGGTCCTCACAGCCAATTAAAATACTTCCTAATCTCCTGTAATATAGTATTTCCTAGAGTCCAGATTTCCTAGATTTCTCGATTCCCACAATTTCGTAAGAAATACCACATTTTGACCATCAAATACACTTTAATTATTGAAGTACAGTGCAGACCTGTGGTCTATTGTGGGGTCATAGTTCTGTGATTGGCAGTCAGGCTACACTCCTCACCTTCACTGGCTGGGGTACGTTGGAGGACCTCCAAATACCTATTTCATTTTAACTGGTTTTCTTGCATGGTGAGCTTCTCTTGGTTCACAAATATGGATGATTCACCACTAAGCGGCCATATTCCTAACGCGTTCAAAATGGCATTTAAACTCAGAATAAAGCAACAGGGAGGAATGCTTATATAAGTCACGAAAAGCTCACAGGAAGCAGAATAAATTAAACCCATGGTCTTTTTAAATTTTAAAGAATTTTCCTGGGTAAGATGTGTGGGAGTCAGCCTGCGAAGGACCTGGACTATAGGAATAGGGTTTGATAAACAAAAGGAAGCCACTTCAGAGTCACATGCAGGTAGGTGTGGGGAGGGGTCTGGGTGCTGAAACCCTCTCCTCCAGCCCGTCTGAAATATGAGGTGGCTTCTTCTTCCTAAGAGCTCCCATGGCACAGTATGGTAACATTATCATACCCCCTGCATTCCCCTTATCTGCTTATATCTTCTTTGCCCTATTAGAACATCAACCTATTGACAGCAATAAGCATATTTGGTTTGTTTGCTTACTCATTTATTCTTCTGTCTTTGGATACCACCTAGGACAGTGCTTGGCTATTTGTGTACCCAGTGAATGAAGGCCCTGAGGACACAGATTAAATGACATGGTATGTCTCTCAAGGAACTTGCAGTGTAGAGATGGACTTGAAGACCAACACAGGATAAGGGGATTTTGTACTAAGGTCAATGAGAACGCAAACCAAAGAGCACTGACTTCTGTGGAAGCACAAGGGAAGGCTTCACTATACAGTAGACCGATTTTGAGCCACGAAAGCTGTGTAGATGGATCGATGTATGCACAAGCATAGAGGGAAAAGACAGTATGGGGGCACCATGGTACCTATTAAGTTTGGAGTTGCTGAAGCATAAACTAGGACAGTTCAGCAGTTATGAAGCCCAGCACACAAAGGACCATATACCATCTTAAGAAATACACTCTTGATTCTATAGCATTTGGATGGCCAAAGAAGAGTCATGACGTCAGGAGGGCATGGCCAGATTTACTTTAGCAAGCTTACCCTGGTGGCAAGAGAAAACACAGTGTGTGTGGGTGAGCAGGAGTGTTTGTGGTGGGGAGGACAGGAAAGGGAGCAAAACCATCAATAAATGCAGAAAGGCTAATTGGAGTTATTATAATTAACGGTTCAGTGATGATATACATTTTCATTCTGCCAATCCATCCTGTATTCAAATATTTGTTCGGTGTCTTACTCTACATGAGGATTTACACAAATATTTAAATAATTAATTCATATTTCAAGTCTATAAGATAAGGACCATACCCGTTGCTTTTTATTGTACCCATTTTGAACATGAAGAAACTGAGGCTCAGAGAGGCTGACAGACTTAATCTCACAGCAATTAAATTACCTGTCAAAAGTCACACACGCTGTATGTGGCTTTGGGATTCAAATGCAATCTGGTACCAAAACTTTTTATACCACACCTGTGATATTTGCTGAAATGAGAGGCAATGTGCTTTACTGAAAAGCGGAATAGATTAGGAATCAAGACGTCTCGATTTTAAATATTGCTTTATACCTCATGTGCTTTGTGACCTTGATGAAGTCATTTAATTTCTATGGGCCTAAATTTCTGTATCTATGAAATGTTCACATATGTTCCCTCCAGGTCGAATTCTGTGATGATTCTGTACATTTAATCACGTATGTTTAAGATGATGATCATTCTAGCAAGTTTGTGAGAGTGGGATAAAACTGGAAAATTAAAAAAGGGGCAGAATTCATTCAGGAGTGAGAATGGTGGAGTGGGTAGGGGAATTTAAACAGTGTCAAATTTGCAAAACACTATGAAGAAGGCATCCATAGTTCTTAAGACTGGATTGCTTAGCAAAAGAAAAGTCACATTTCAAATTAACTCCAAGGGTGTGGAAAACGGTGACTATCTGGTTCCTATTTTGGCAATGAAGGCAACAAGGAGAGGTGTACCTACTGAGGAAGGAAGATTTGAGGGTGTTTGTTTGGACATTTCAGTTTCACATAATCAATTGACAAATATATCTAAATGGCCTTTCTTCTAGACAATGTACTAAATAAGTCAAAATAAATTATAAGGCCATAAAGATCTGGGGAAGAAGTGTCAAAAAGTGAAAATGAATTTCCTAAGGAAGACATATATGGGGTGCAGATCAGAGAATTCTGACCCTCAGGGAGATTTTTATTATCAAATAACATACAATAAACAGCATTCATAGCAAAGCTTCTTGAGATTGGGTTGCCATGTTATGCTAACGGTGCAAATTTTTAGATAAAATCTTCCATGCAACAACATACCTCAGGGGAGACTTCTGTAATTCCAAATTGGGATAAACTTTGATGCAAAACATTGATATTAAGTGAACGCAGCACTTCCTCAGATGGCAGAGCATCAGAAATTCCTCCCTTTCGGTTTATGGGAGACACAAAAAGTTCAATACTGTTCTTCTTTCCCTAGTAAAAGCAGATTATTTGTATATGTTAATAGACCTTTTTAAACAACTTTGGGAAATATTTTCACCTTCCTATAAAAACATTAAAGAAAATCAGAACCCTAGCATCCTAAAAAGCATCTTGGAGATTACATTTATCAGTTATTCGCTGGTACTCTTAATATTACCAGCCTGAAATCTTCAATGGCCTTCTTTCAATTAATTGATACCTCAAGACTTGTAATTTCTTTTTTCATTGGATGCTGGTTTATATTCCCTTCCATGTTGTAATTTTTGAAATATATTGTTCAGATGTCCCTGAGTAATTGTGTCTCAAGAAGCATTTTAAAATCAAGTGAATTAAATAAAACCTGATGCCATAGTACAATTATTAGACATCGTAACTCCATATATTTTTCTTATAACTTGTATTAATGTGAAGGCTGGACGAACTAAGGAAGGTGACACTAGATGAGCTTTGAAATTGTTTCCCTGATTCTGTTCTTTACCTCAAATATGTCACACTTTTAAAGTCTATCTTTTGGTAGAAATGCATATGTTGTGCTGTAATACCATACTTTCCCATTAGTATCACCTCATTAACTGAATGGAGACAGAGGATTTCCTACCATAAATGGCTGATAGGCCACATACACACACAAAAATAAACACCACACAAAAATGACGTTGCCATTGATAAATTCTCTTTTACAACTTATACAATGTATTATAGGAGGGAATTATTGCTGGTCTTCTTTTTGATACATGAAGTTCTGTCATGCTAGAAAACTTTCTTTAATGCAATTTTTCAGAAAATTTTTCAGGTGTAAAATGGAGTATCAATGTACTAGCAATCCAGAGAAAACGTTTCTGTGTTTGCAGGGAACAACAGACAATGACTAAGTATAGCATAATAGTGATGTGAAACATTTTTGTAATAATTTAAATAGTTTATAACCTAATAACAGCAATAGTAGGAATAGAGGACTAGCCTTGTGCTTGATACACTCCTATGTACCTTAAGTCTGTTATATCATTTAATGCTCAAAACCCCTCAAGGACATCGGTATTCTAGTTCTCTCCATTTTGCAAATGAAGAAACACAACTAGAGCTTGCCTAAGGTCACACAGCTGGGACATGGCCAAGCTGGAAACGGAGTATATAGTTCTGTCTGTCTGTCTCCAAAGCACATGTTCTTACCATCGTGCACTGCTGTCTTGGGTGTCATCATAACTCCACCTATTATAATAACTACCCTTATTTTTGACGCCCTATAGGAGTAGTTATTAGAAGGGGATTAAATATGTGATGATGGAAGGAGAGCTGACTCTGGGTGGTGAATACACAATGCAATATATAGATAATGTATTATAGAAATGTACACTTGAAACCTAAATTATTTTACTAATGAATGTTACCCCAATAAATTTAATAAAAAATAATAAGTATTCTTAGAAACAGACAAATGCTACTAACATTCTTAGTACAAATGCTACTAACATTCTTCCCAGATATGCATATCCCTCCATGGGTGTGGCAAATCCCTCTTTTATTAAAGAGCTATTGTGCTCATTAAATTTATATCCATAAAAGCATATCTAAGATATATATACAATATATATTTATATATTTATATACATATTTATATCTAGATCTAGATCTAGAGCTAAGACATTTACACTACCTAAATCTTTTCATTTGAGCAAGGTATACCCTGGATATAAATAACCTATTTCATGCTTTCAGGATATTAGGGAACGCTGTTATTTCTTCTTCTATGGTACTGAATTAAAAATTTTATTTTTTAAAGCTTATTTAGTCCCAGAAAATAGTTGACTCACAGAATAAAGTCATTATGGAGAATGAAACAACTCACCCTCCACACACATGAAAATGAAAAGAAACCAACACCCTAAACCAAAATAAAAAGCAAATTCTTCTCCACGGCAGGAAATGCAGATATTGATGCAGTAGAAAGCTGAGCTCGAGCAGGAGAATGAGAATTTAAGGCAAGGAGAACGTGCATTCTTTGCTTGAGTTCCCATTGCACTGGAAATTAGGAACAATTTTAAAACTGTAAGATGATTCCAAAGTCCCTTTTCACAGAGACCTTAGGTAATTAGCTTTCTACAGAGAGAAAAATGTTCTGCTTTAAATTTGCCTTTCGGCCTGTGCTCACGCCCACCTTCAAGTGCAGATGGGAAAGTGTAGTTGGATGATCAAGCCTCCGAACCTGAGAAAAGTGGGTAAGAAAGGATGTAGGTGATTGACAAATGGGTCTAAAGCGGGTCCTACACAAAAGGCCCTTTGGGTTTGCCTCATCCCCACCCCACATACCTATCCAAGTTTTCTCTCGGCTTTTCAGAACTATCTATTCTTGCATTCCATTGGGGCTGCTGTCCTCAAAGATTGGTTCTTCATTGTTTAATTAAAATCCTCTGCTGTGCATGCAGCATCCTTCATCCTACTGATATACTTGAAGGGGTTTTTATAGATTCAGTCTGGAGACAGCGTTTTAACTGATACAGAAGGTATCACTCTTAGGAAGAATATTTGGGGAGCAGTGCCATATTGGTGAGACAAGTATTTTGGGCCCGTTTCTTCATACGTACCAGGGTACTAGCCTTGAGCTATGAGAAAGTTGACAAACTTTCCCTGTAAAAGGCCAGATAGCAAATATTGTAACCTTCCATTTAGCCGAACAATCTGTTACGACTCAACTCTCATTGCAGCATGAAAGCAGCCATAGACAATATGTAAACAAATGAGTCTGGCTTATTGTAATAGTGCTTTCTTTACAGAAACCGGTGGCATGGCAGATATGGCTCAGGGGCCATAGAACTATAGCATGGGTGTTCTTTATTACTGGTCTTTATTATGGAGCCCTTTGATAAGCATGAGAGCTCGTATGTGGGACTGTGAAATGGCGGTGTCTTACAATGAGACGATTGATGTGCACTTGTTGGGGTAGGAGTCCTAAGGCCGCGGCCACTCCTTGCCGGAATAGTCGAAGCAAGGTTATGTTCAGCTTGTTGACATCCATTTGCAGCGTCTGGAAAATAAAGGACAAATGAAATCCAAATTATTGCAAGTTTTTGGTTTAGGATATTCAGTTCCTTACTGATGACTGACCACAATTTCTGTGACTTTTGATAAACTCACACTCATGGTGCTATATTGCATTTTTAGTGGAGAAAACATTTTCTATAAAATTTTAACTGGTGTTAGTTAAAAAGATGGTGTATTGTATGCTAATGCCATGTGTCTAGTTATAATCAACAACACATATGAATGATGGACTCATAAAGAATTTATGAATCTGAAATGCGTGTTTATTTAGCTTTAGCTCAAGTCCAGAAGACAGAATGAACTATTGTGTCCAAGCGCATTTCACTAATCCACGCTCAAGGACAGCTTTCATTTGTGGTCACACCCAGTCACTGGGAGCTGTTTAAGCTGTACTAGGTCAGACTTGGCAGCTTCTCTGTATACTGATCTGCAGTCAGTCTAAGGCCAAAGAATGGGGTGTAATGATAAATTTTCAAACTCTGGTAAAGAAGATAATAGCACTGATGATATGGTCTAAGGTAAATGATTCTTATTCAATTGTTTGGGCAAACACTCTTAATTTTCAAGTTGTTTTGGAAAAAGACAACTAAACATTTAAAACTTCCTAAAATTCAAATCAAATTATGAAATTAATAATACAGCCTTAATTTAAGACATAGATCTGTTACTACATTTAAACCACAAACTAGTTAACTATATATTTCCAAAAATGCATCATAATCATTTGAGATAGATATTGTGCAAGATGAGGAAATCAAACCTTTAGACATTTCTTACATATACAAGTATATACTTAATAACATTCTCTCATTTCTCCCATCCCCTACCCGTATGCCTCTGGCAAACATCAATCTGTTCTCTGTATTTGTGAGCTTGGTTGTTTTTTAGACTTCATATAAAAGAGAGATCATTCAGTATTTTTCTTTCCTGATTTATTTCCCTAGTATATGGATTACTCAAGGTCATTGTAGTAAATGGCAAGACTTCATTCTTTTTTTTGTGGCTGAATATTATTCCATTTTATATGTAAACCACAATTTCTTCATCCATTCATCCATCAACGAACACTTAGTTTGTGTATCTTGGCTATTGTACGATGAACACGAGGATGCATATATCTCTTCGAGTTAGTGTTTTCATTTTCTTCAGATTAATATCCCAAAGCAAAATTGCCGGATCATATAATGGTTCTATTTTTATTTTTTTGAAGATCCTGTTTTCCATAGTGGCTATCCCAATTTACATTCCCACCAACAGTGCTCAAGGGCTCCCTTTTCTCACATCCTTGCCAACGCTTGTTATTTCTTGTCTTTTTTGATAATACTCATAGACATTCTAACAGGTGTGAGGCGATACCTTATTGTGGTTTTGATTTGCATTTCTCTGATGATTAATGACATTGAGCATCTTTTCATGTACCCGTTGGTCATCTATATGTCTTCTCTGGAAAAATGTCTATTCATATTTTCTGCCCATTTTTAAATTGGATTTGTTGTTGTTGTTGTTGTTTTTTGTTTGACTATTGAGTTGTATGAGTTTTTTTTAATATATTTTTGATATTAACCCTTATCAGAGATGTGATTTGAAAATATTTTTTCCCATTCAGTAAGTTACCTTTTTATTTTGTTAATGGTTTCCTTTGCTGTGCAGAAGCTTTTTAGTTTGATGTAGTCCCACCTGTTTATTTTTGCTTTTGTTGCTTTAAGTTTTGATGTCAGATTCAAAACATCACTGCCAAGATCTTTGTCAAGGAGCTCACTGCCTATGTTTTCTTCTAGGACTTTTATGGTTTCAGGTCTTATGTTCAAGTCTTTAGTCCATTGTGAGTTAATTTTTGCACATGGTGTAAGATAGTAGTTCAGTTTCATTCTTTTGTATGTGACTGTCCAGTTTTCCCAACACTATTTATTGAAGAGACTGTCCTTTCTCCATTGTATATTCTTGGCTCCTTTGTCATAAATTACTTAACCAGATATCCATGAGTTTATTTCTGGGCTCTTTATTCTGTTCCATTGAGCTATGTGTCTGTTTATGCCAAAACCATGCTGTTTTAATCATTACAGCTTTGTAGTAGAATTTGAAATTAGGAAGCATGATACCTCCAGCTTTGTTCTTTATCAAGACTGCTTTGGCTATACAGGGACTTTTGTGGTTCCATACAAATTTTAGGATTGTTTGTTCTATTTCTGTGAAAAATGCCATTGGAATTTTGATAGAGATCTCATTGACTCTGTAGATTGCTTTAGGCAGCATGGACATTGTAACAATATTAATTCTTCTAATCCATGAGCATGGAATACATATCCATTTGTTTGTGTCTTCTTACATTTCTTTCCTTAATGTCTTGTAGTTTTTAGTTTACAGGTCTTTCATCTCCTTGGTTAAATTTATTTCTAGGTATTTTATTCGTTTGAAAGTAATTGTAAATGGGATTGTTTTCTTAATTTCTCTTTTTGATAGTCAATTATTAGAGCATAGAAATGCAACAGATTCTGTGTATTGATTGTTTTTTTTTTTTTTTTTTTATCCTACAACATTACTGAATCCATTTATTTGTTCTAATAGTTGTTTGATGTGGTCTTTAGGGTTTTCTATATATATATATAATATCATGTCAGCGAAAACTGGTAACAGTTTTACTTCTTCCTTTCCAATTTAGAGCTTTTTAGTTCTTTTTCTTGCCTGATTACTCTGGCTAGGACTTCCAATATTATATTGAATAAAAGTAGCAAGACTGAGCATCTTTATCTTGTTCCTGATCTTAGAGGACGAGTTTTCAGCTTTTCACCATTGAATGTAATATTAGTTGTAGGCTTATCACATGTGGTGTTTATTATGCTGAGGTATGTTCCCTCTATACCAGCTTTGCTGAGTTTTTATCATAAATGGATGTGGAATTTTGTCAAATGCTTTTTTTGCATCTATTGGAATGATCATATGATTTTTATCCTTCATTTAGTTAATGTGATGTATAATATTGATTTGCAGATATTGAACCATCTTTGCATCCCTGTAATAAATCCACTTGATCATTGTATAAGATCCTTTCACCATATTGCTGAATTTGATATGCTAATATTTTAGTGTATGTGCTGCCAAAGCGAGCACACAATATGCTAATATTTTGTTCAAGATTTGTGCATCTATGTTCATCAGGGATATTGACCTGTAATTTTCTTTCCTTGTCACGTTGTCTGGTTTTGTTACCAGGTAATGCTGGCCTTGTAAAGTGAGTTTATAAGAGTTCCCACCTCTTCTATTTTTGGAAGAGTTTGAGAAGGATTCGTATTAACTCTTTTTTGAATGTTTGATAGAATTCACCAGTGAAGTCACGTGGTCCTGGATTTTGTTGTTGAGAGGTCTTTGATTACTGATTCAGTCTTCTTACTATTAATCAGTCTGTTCAGATTTTCTATTTCTTCATGATTCAGTCTTGCTTGGTAGGTTGTGTGTTTCTAGGAATGTATCCATTTCTTATAGGTTGCCCAACGTATTGGCATATAGTTGTTCATTGTAGTCCCTTAAGATCCTTTATATTTTTGTGGTATCATTTATATCTCCTCTTTTATTTTTGATTTTGTATAATGCATTTATACATTTTTATGCATTTCTAATGCTTTTATAATGCTTAATTCGCAAACTTGACCATAGTAGGGTATCAGTAACTGTTAGATGGCTGCAGTATCACCATTCTATAAAGTGAGGCACACTTCCATGAACAACACCTCTCAGATAAAGAGACTGGCTTACAAGTGTAAAATCTACTCTCGTATATGAACTCTTAGGGAGCCTTCTCCCTGTTTGCTATAAAAGGAGAATGATACAGCTTCAAAAATTGATAGTCTTATTAGTAAATGATACATCTTCTATCCATAAAGTTGATACAAAATATGTGACTGAAAACTGGACCAAATGCCCAATGCTACAGGAATCGGAGGGAGTTGTGGAGGTCAAAAAAGCATAATAGTTACCAGTTAAAATGGTTGACCCAGCTGGAGCTCCAGACTGCATTTATACCTTAGCATCTTTAATGCTTGCATGGGGGGAGGGGTCATAGGGCTTGGACATTTTAGAGAGCTGGAACTGGACTCCTTGCAAAAATCTGAGATCCTGAAAAGGGCACAACCATTTACAAACTCTACCTAACAGCCCAACTATAAGGTACAACTTACTTCTGGGGAGAGGGAAAAGAATTATGTTGGGAATAGGTGGGAAAGCTACTTCAACAACATCAGAAATGCTTTCTTTTTTTTATTAAATAAAAACTAATGGTACACAATTGTTTGCTATATTATTCCCTGTATTTTTCTATAGTCTAAAAATGTTTCCAATACACAACAACACAATTTAATACAGAAAATAAGATGAGCTCAACCCTGAAGGATGAGTAGGATTTGGAAATGCCGTGATGAGAAAGACATTATACTTTTAAGCATACTTTATGTATCTGCCTAGAAAACCCAAGAGGTTAGAAAAACTCAGTCTATCTGGTGATTCGGAGAAACGAAGCTTCCTTTTATCCAAAAGCTGACTTTCAACTCTGGGAGGCTGTGGAAGTAGCCAGTAGATATGGGACATTTTATTGGAGATGGTTTACTCTCTTTCCTTTGGAAGGCAAAGATGGGTTCCTCAGGTCCCACAAGCCCTGATGAGGACCCATTGACTTCTGGCTCACCCCGAGTGTTTGTCAGGCAGACACTGTCCCTGATCCCCATGGGCAAAATTTGGAGCCAATGGTCTAGGCTGGGAACTGAGACTCAAGAGGGTTGTGTACACACTTGAGAATTCAATTCCCAGGGCCATGATTAACTTGACGCTTGTAACTGTGGAAACCGTATTCAAGTCTAGGTTCCTCAAAATGAATGGTAAATGAACGTGAAATAGGAACTCAGGATTAAAAATTACAATAAAAGGCAACTGTCCAAAAAGGTAAAAGTTGTGCATTTGAAACAGAAATGTAGACCACATAACTAAAGTGAGTGAGTTGAAGTGATTAGTTTAACACCAGTCATGTGGTTTATTGCATCAAAACATTTGAATAATTTGCCTTAGTTCTCTCCTTACCTATGAAAAGCTAGATTAATTCCACATTGCACATATTTGACTATTCCCCATAAAATAGTGATGGTAAAACGTAGTACAAACAGAAAAAAATATATTTAAGGTCCTAATATGTGCCAGACATCATACATGAGTGCAATTTGAACAAAAAGGAAGGATTCCAGACAAAATGAGAATTTCATTTCAGAGAAAATAAAAATTGCATTCCTGTAGTTAGAGGATATATGGTTCTGGACAGATGCCAGAAATGCACAGCTTTTCCTCATCCTACTATGTGAAATTGTAACAAATGTGATAGAATATAAATTTCCATGGCAATAACAACAGTGTGACACTTTAAAATTACCAAACAAAGTGAAAGATATAGTCTAGTCTGAATATTAAACCCATTTGGTCATTTCTATCATTTAACACACAAATGATTTACATTTTTAATTTCAAAGAAATAAAAATTCTCTTTCTAAATTTAAAAGCTAAACCACTTAACTGTGGTAAATAATATAAATAGTTACCATCCAAGAACAATTGAGTCTTTTTATTGATATTACAAATATATAAACATGCAGAAAAAAATTAAGCATAATGAAAAATTCAAAGATTTCAAACCCCATCTGTATATAAATGTATTGGGCCTTTCCCTTGTTAAGAGGTTCCTGCGTCAATTTCTTTTAGCTGGGGCTTAGATCCTTTCCCCAGTACCGTTCCTCTCAACGAAGGAAATAGCACTTAATAATAAGACTTTCTTTGGTCACCAGACTGTCCACTAAGTTAGTTGAAACCTATGAGGCTTAGATATAAATCAGTCCGATGCAACTGATTAAAATGTAGCACTTGAATTCAGGCACAAGCATTATGATTACATTTTAAGTATGTGATTGGCTTTTAGCTATTTGTTTTGAAAGGATGGTTAAATTATTTTTGTCTGGGAGGGGGCAGGTTTCTAAATGTTTAGCCCCCTCTTGATGTTATTAGGCAGCCTGGACTGTCATCTGGTCATCCCAGTAAGAGACAGTAAGAGTCAGAATCACATCCACTGTCCCCATTAAGGGGAGGAAGGCCAAATGGCCATCTCTTTTCCTAAAGAGCTGGCCTCAAAGACCCTGAGAAAAGTCCACTCTCAATTCCCAACAGACACAAAAAACTCAGCTTTCTTCAGGACCAAAGCCTATCAGGAGAGATCCACCAACCTCTCTCTAACTTTAAAGTGTTCTTATTGCCACCTGGAATCTCTAATTCCATTCTGAGCAAGGATCCTCCCCTTTTTGGCTAGCAGTTTGAATGGCAAGTGATTTCCAGGAAGAAAAGCAAGTTTCTCCGTTTGTGTCTTTGAACTGAGTAGAAAACCCTGACCTATGGGAGGCATTTTATACCATCACTCAGTCCCTTATAACTCTCCGCGTTGTCCTCAGCTATCACTTACATACAAATGATTTTTATTTCCACATTTCACATTCCCACCTTTCTTAGGATCTTACATCTGCTTCCTTCTATCTGAATGTTCCACTTGTACAGCAAACTCATTACCCAACTGAACATACCTTCTCCCTCTGCACATCCATAACCAAATTTACTTCTCTTTCTATATTTTATATAGTGGCACAAAGTGGCACATATTTGAGAGTCATATTGACTCCACTCCTTTTTCCTTATGCTTCATCCCACCATCATGACATCCAATTAATTATCAAGTTCTGCCTATTCCACCTTCGACATAGCCCTTCAATGTTGAATCCATCTTCTCTTCATCTATATTTCCACCATCTTAGTTCAGGCCACCACCCTGTATATTTGGACTATTTGAATAGAATTTTTCTGGGTTGCCAATCTTCTATGGTCTCTCACTCATTCCCCACATGGATACCACAGGGATCTGTGCACCATTCTAGCCCAACCAAGTCACTATTCTGCTTAAAATATTTTGAGGAAGATCTCATTTTCTAATGAAAGGTTCTAACTCCTTGGTTCACTGCAATGGCCCTGTCCTTCTAGTTTTGCCTCCCAGACCCTTCCACCATGCACATTATGCTCCAGCCATACCTAAGGTATTAAACACGCCATACCCTTTTTGCATCGCGTCAGTGCATATGTAGATCACTGGCCGCATTTTCTTCCTTCTTGGAGACTTAGATCAAAGACCACCCCGTCCGCCTCCCATGGTCTCTCTTGCACTCCCTGTGCTTGCGTCTTTCAGTTCTTCAATAGTATTCTGTGTTGGACTTTGCTTATTTTTTGTTTAAAGTTTTATAATAAAAACTTCAATCTTATTACAAAAAAAATTTAACATACAGAAAGATATATAGTAAAAAGTGAAAGTATACTTGTCCTTTCCTAACCCTTCATTCCAATAATCAGAAATAACATGGCTATTTCTTGTGCATCTCCAAATATTTTCTGTGTATATATTATATAAAATATGTATATATTATGCATCATGTATATTACTATTAAGTACAATAGGATTAAACTATACGTATTGTTCCAGACTTGCTTTTTCCCCCTTATTAATTGCACCTGGGATATTTTTCTATACTTATATACTGTTGCCAAATATCATGGTTTGATTCTTATCCAATAATTTCTTACTCTTAATAGGTTAGCTTATCCCATTCACTTGTATTACTTTAACAGATCTAGATGTGTCATATTACTTTATGTTATCTTATTTTTTTTTTGGTATTTTTATTTCCTTAGTTCTCTGTCTTTTGCTATATGGTCTTTTTGTTGTTATTGTTCTACATTTTTTTCTTCCAATGTCTATATTTATACTATTAAATGTTACATAATATATTTAAAAATTTATTTTTTATTTTTTTATTTTCAATTACAATTGACATTCAATATTATTTTATATTAGTTTCAGGTGTACATTATAGTGATCAGACAGTTACGTAATTTACAAAGTGATCCCCCACTCCCGTTAGTCTAGTATCCATCTGGCACTATACATAGTTATTACAATATTATTGACTATATTCCCTATGCTGTACGTTACATCCCCTTGACTATTTCATAACTACAAATTTGTACTTCTTAATCCCTTCATCTTTTTCACCCAGCTCCCCTCCCTCCTTCCATCTGGCAACCACCAGTTTGGTCTCTATATCTATGAGTCTGTTTCTGTTTTGTTTGTTTATTTTGTTCTTTAGAATCCACAGATAAGTGAAATTATATGGTGTCTATCTTTCTCTGTTTGACTTATTTCACTTAGCCTAATACTTTCCAGGTCCATCCATGTTGTCACAAATGGTTAAGATTTCATTCTTTTTTATGGCCACGTAATATTCCTTTGTATATATGTACCACTTCCTCTCTATCCAATCATCTATTGATGGACACTTAGGTTCTTCCAATTCTTGGCTTGTGTAAGTAATGCTGCAATGAACATAGAGGTGAATGTATCTTTTTTAATTAGTGTTTTGGATTCCTTTGGATAAATACCTAGAAGTGGAAATTGCTAAGTCATAACGTAGTTCTATTTTTAACGTTTTGGGGAACCTCCATACTGTTTTCCATAGTGCCTGCACCAATCTGCAATCCCACCAATAGTGCACGAAGGTTCCCTTTTCTCCTTCCTCATCCCCACCACCACTTGTTATTTGTTGATTTATTGATGACAAGTGTGAGGTAATGTGCCACTGTGGTTTTAATTTGCATTTGTCTGATGATTAGTGAAATTGAGCATCTTTTCATATGTCTATTGGCCATCTGTATGTCCTCTTTGGAGAAATGTCTATTCAGGTCTCTGCCCATTTTTAAATTGGATTGATAAAACCTTTCTTGATTTCTTGATTTATAAACTTTAGAAAGTATTTATTAACTTCCTGCTATGCAAAATGAGAAAATGTACATCTCTTCCCAGTAATTCTCACGATCATTTCCCAGTTTTCATAATTATACTATTAATTTTATATTGTTAGGTTTTATGATATTTACATTAAAATCTTTGTAATAGAAACTACTCAGCAAACCTATTATCTCCTCTTGTAAACAGCCTGTTTATATCTAGGTAGAGCCATGTAATATATCTCACCAATTAATGCAAGTGAAAGTAAAATGGCATTTTCCGTCTGAGGCTGTTAAGAAGGAGGGTGCCTTCTCACCCTCTCTTTCTCTCTTCCCTCTGTGTACAAGCTGGATAGTTCCAAAGTGAACCTAGGACCACATTGAAAGTGGTAGAGCCCCACAAAGGAAGATGCCTGGAACCCCGAATCACTGTATGAAGCAGAGGCTCTCATTAAACAGTGACATGAGTTAAAAATAAACTTTTCTTGTGTTAAGTCACTAAGACATTGGGGTTATATTAGAATTATTTACACTGATGAATATATTCTGTAATTATAATTTCTAAAGTTCTATAGTGTTAGTTATATGTTCAATAGATTCAATGCTCATGATCACTCTTTTTCAGAAGGATGTCGCCTTTCCTGATATCTTTATTTTGATGGATCTCTTATTTAGCTGGATTTCATTATCAAATAGTTTCCTTCAAGTAGGGCTCATGAGTGCTATATTTCTTGTTTGAGAATGCATTTATGGTGCCTTTAACAATAAATAACATCTTGGCTGGATATTAAATTTTTGATTCAATCTTTATTTTTATTTTTTGCCTTTGAATTCTGCTGCTATTATTCTGATACCTTCCGTCATTGAAAGTTGCTGTGCAAAATACCCTGACCTGAGGCTAGTCTATTTTATTGATAACTTGCTGTTTTCTGCCTGCAATCTCATACAAGTCTTTACCTTTAAAGTTGAAAACCTTCACCCAAGGATATTTCCTTGGGTTGATAGTTCCTGCAACGTGGTATACCCTTGAAGTCTACAGATTCCAGACTCTTTATATCAGAAATACTTGCTTCTATTATACCTTTGAATGATTTTTCTTCTAAATATTTTTAGTTTATTTTCAAAGGTACCAATTATGCAATTGTATATCCCTTGTCTTTCTCTCTAATCACTTTATTTTATATACTTATTTTCTCTTAACATTTGTACATCTTTATTCAATTGAAGTTTCCTCAGGCCTGCTCTATGTCCTTATATATTTTCAGCAGAATCTGTTCTATTTCTTTTGTTTCTCATGCAGCGTTGATTTCTGTAATGTTTGTTTCATTATTATCTTAATTTATCTTTGAGTTCGTCCAGCTTATTCTTTGTAATGCCTTAAGCAAGCTATGCTCTCTCTTAACTGTTTCAGATAACAAGTAACATAAAGCTTTTGTTTATAGTTTCGTAGTCTTTGTATTAATTTTTAAGACTATTTTTTTCCAAAAAGCTCATGGTTTCTCTCTCTTAAAATCCTCCAATGACTTTCTATCACATTGAGAGTTAAATTCAATACATGGGCCTACAAGGTCCTATTTTATCTGGCTCCTGTTACTTCTGAACCTGCTCTAATATCCTGCCCTCCAGCCACTCCATCCTTTTCTCCTGTTCCTCAAAGGAGCCATGCTCATTTTTACCTCATGGCCTTTGCATTCACCTGCCACTGGCTGGAGTGTTGTTCAACATCACTGGATAGTGGCTCCTTCTGGTTTTTCAGCTCTCAATTCAAAAGTCACCTCTTCAAAGGGGCCTTCCCAGACTGGTCATTCCCTATCACATCACCCTGCTTTATTTTTCTCATAGAATTTATCACTATATGACAACTCTGTATTTATTTATTTGCTCATCGTCTATCTTCCTTGACTAAAACGTGGGCCCCATGGGAGTGGGACCTGGTCAGTCTGGTTCTCTGCTATAGCTCCTGGACATGGAATAGTGTCTGGCATATAGAAGGTATGTCATAAATCTTTGTGAAATGAAGGAATACATGAACCATTATAATCGGCAGGGTGTAGTTACTAAGTGGAAGCACCTGAGTTCCATGTGAGGTGTAGAAAAATTAGGGCTCTGCTCCTAAGGAGGTTATATTTGGTTTGTGGTTCACCTGAAATGCCTAACCATTCAAAAAACACACAAAATTGATTTAACACAATTAATGTTTGATTTGTAATTAATATGTTTCTGGTACTTTGACCATTCAGGAGGGGGGGAAAATCAGCTTATTTTATCTTAAATTTTTGGAGCCTGCTTCTAATTGGTGAAAGCAATATAAATTTTCTGAGTTGTGTACTATCTTGATTGTAAATTAAATGCAAACTTAACCAGCATTACTGTCTATTTCTTGAAACTAATTTGAGATTTTAAAAATTCATCTTTCTAATTATAACAATTAAATATGCTCATGAGAGAAGATTTAGTAAACACAAAGATTAGAAAAAAGAAGTAAATAATATTTATAATAGTTTATCCCATCACCCTCAGGTAACAGGGTGCTGTTTTCTGATACATAGGTCTCTCTCTATATATATGCTCATATACATCATACAAATAATTATCCATTCTAATAGATAATTATCCATTCTAATATGATACTGTAATACATAATTATCCATTCTAACGTGATACTGTAACTGTCACATTTCTGTGGCTTTCTTCTTTCCTTAGGAGGAAACAGTTAATTTATCCCCAACCCTTATGTTTTCTGTGTGGTGGCTGTTCCAATGCAGAAATTTCCCAATTTTTCCCCTCCTGAATCTCCCCAGGGGGAGGGGAAATGCTTGTATAATTGATGCTTTTGGAATGACATACCAGGGTATGTGTACCTCTGTGTTTTCCTTTTTGGGTCTGCCTGCCAATAAAAAGCCTGTATTCTGGTCTTCTCTTTGCAGGTGGTAAAGTAGGTTATAAAGGCTCTGTCCTATGGGGAGGCCATGGTGGGTCAGTGTCCCTATGACTGGTGGATAACTGTGCTGAAGGAGAGGCAGTCACAGGAGTATATTATTGTCATGCTCCTAAGTCATATCTCCAGTAGCTGTATCAGCAATAAAGCGGACACGTTTATCTCCACAGGTCTACTTCCTCTGTCTGGCTCAGGCAGGGAGGAGGGGGATGCTATTCCATGGCTCGCTCAAACACCAACACATAGCCCCACAAAGTCAGACATTACCCTCCCCTCACACTCCCCCTGTCCCGAAAAGGCAAAAAGGCTCCAAAATTTTTTGGTTCATTGGCCTTGATTTCAGCATGGATACCTACAGAGGTAGAAGGGTCAGAGGAGAATCAAGGTAGATGGGAGTGTGGAAGTCAGGAGCATCGTTTCCAAAAGAAGTTTGTCAGCACTGCCAGGCGCTGCTGAAGGATAAGAAAAAGGCGGAGCAAGAAAAGGCTGTTGGGTTTGTTGATGAGGAATAACTGATGGCCTTCCATAATGATTCCTAAAATGTGGACCACAGTCCATGGGGAGGCCCAGAGACTTGTCATCGGAACTCAATTGAAAGTGCAAGTTCATTGTGTAGCTTTCTGGGTGCACGATGTACAAGTCCACAGACTTTCTTTCATCACCCAGGGTCATTTAATGAGTTCATGAGGGGTAGTACAATTGATATTTATAAACTAAAATTAGCATTTTATTAGTGTACATTGAGATTTTGAGGGGGTTAAGGAGTGTATAATGAAGACACAGGCAGAACACCACGACTAACTGTTGCTGAGAACAAAAGGAGAAAGATAGGATGGCAAATGGAGAGAAAAGTCATTTCCCTCAGATGGTAAGAACCTTGACCTTTACACAACAGCAACAGCACACTTATGATGACTTAATCCTTCTTTTTAAGATCCATACCCTGTGATGAGCTTCCCCTTTTAACACACGAAATAACAGTGCTAGAGTTTTGGTTAGAACAATGTTTTGAGACATTTTGAAAACAACTGCAATGTCAACATCGTGACTTTTTCATATTGTTGCTCTGTTGTAGTTACGGGTTGCTAAATCAATTGTCAGCCAATCAATTAAAACAATTCATAAAGGAGACAAATGAATATTAGTAGTGAGTTGAGAAAAGGTATCTAAATTTCTTGTTTAGAAAGGTAGACCTTGTGGACAAGGCAGATATTCAGGAGCTTCTTAAACTATGAGCTCACACATTTTAACACTTGCTTACTCTGTGTTCTAATTGCTAGGGAGACTGAACACACATAAAATAATTGTGTTTTTTGTGTTTGGAAGTTGCAAGTAGGTGAGCAAAACCAAATAAGAAAATTTAGCTATTAATGTAATAGCTAAGAGCATGGGTTAGGCAGTAAAAAAAGACTTGGATTTAATCCTGGGCTGAGTGGCCTTTGCCAAATAATTGACTCTCTCAGAGCCTCAGTTTCATCATCTGTCAAATGGGGATGATAACTGTATCCCTTTCATAGGGCTTCTGAGGATCACTTGAGTTATTAGACATAAAACAACTAAAACTGACAGATAAAAAGTCCCCCATAAACGTTGCTTATAGATATGAATTAACTATACATCAATGTTAAAAACAATTAATTAAATAACCTACTTCTATGGATATTCAGTATCAGGGGAAATTGAATAGCAACTTTGTTGATTAAATGGAGGTCCTTTATTTGCTGGAACCATAATAATATCAAGACACTAAGGAGTGGCCTGATTGACTTTCCAGTGTTTACATTTACTGGCTGTTATACCAAGAGCTTTAGCCAAAGGTCAATCAGGAAATCTAGGTCAGTGAAAAAAGCAATGGTTAAAACTATTTGGTTTTGCTAAAGTGATATAATTTTTGGAGGGAATATATAGTTGAGGCTTAAGGTCAAAATGGCACATTTTAAGCAGATTTTTTGATTTCAAAATCTGCTTCCATTTCCCCTCCACCTTGTCCCTTCAAACCGTGGGTGGATGAACCCAAATCCCAAATCCTACGGAAGACTCTATAGATATTAAATTACATTCATATTCCTTGTCCTTTTCTTTTCTCTCGACTACGGAAAGTTAAATATTAATGTTGAAACAGAGTTAAATTTAGTGATTTAGGTTAGATCCTACTCATTTGAAACAAACATTTTTATAATCTAGTTTATTCTTCATTTCACTAATCTCTCATCTCTATTTTAAGACTACTTCTTAATTAGTGTTCCCTTTCACATCCCCTTATAATGTAAAATACCTTCTATTTGCCTTTAGAGACTCCTAAAATTTATCAACTAAATATAAAAACTTTTATATATTGTTCTGAAAACTTTAAATTCTATGTAACTTGGAGTAAGCCCCCACCCTTATAATCTATTTCTTAAAATCATGAAATGATGAAGGTCTTGACTTTTCCAAGTACAAATTCACTGGAGGAGATAACGCTTCCATAAATTACAAAATAATACTCTATATACTTTTATGATACTACCATTCCTATACTTTGTGATTTTATGTCCATTTATACTTATAAAACATTTTGATAAAAGTTACAAACATAACTACGGATAAAATAGAAGAAAGTAGAAGTTTAATACAAAGTTCTTTAGAGACAGGAGAAAAATCACGATTTAGCCACAAATAGATATTATTCTAGGTACAGTAAACAAATATAATAGCAAGTTACTTGCTTTTCAGAGTTTTCAAGTCTCATTATTACACGTTCAAGTCAACAGAAATTTCCACATTCATCTTCCCTGATTATGTTTTCTATCTTGTACTGAATGTTATTTCTTCTCTGTTGTACTTATTCCTGTGTTCTCTTTCAGTCTCCCTTAAATTGTCACTCCCCCTCCCTTTCCTTCAGCATTTCTTATGCTGGAGGCAGAACACAGCAGCCTAAAGCCTGAGTGAAAAATGGCTGGAATTGGGGCCAGGCAGAAACCCTGTCTGGACAAAAGCCCAACGCTCAGGCAAATGTTGTCTAAAAAAACGAGGTCAGACAAATTCAGGTTTCTCCATCCAGCCCGATCAAGATAACAAAACTCTAATCATCACAGCTGTAACCACTCCATTCATGCAGCTTTTCTGAAAGTACACAGGAGACATCTGACTACCTATCCAGTAAGAATTGAGACCAAACTAACCTCTAAGGGGCATTTAGGGATACTTGGAAATAAATGTCTAAAGGTAAAGTCATAACCCTTCAACTCCCCAAGCACTTTGCTTTGAAGTCAGAAACTGATATTGTCCCAAGCTATCAAATATATAAATACCACTTAAAAAAAAGAAGAAGAAATAAACAATCCTTACAGGCCACTGCGTGCTTTAGTCCAGATGGGGGTAAAATAGGGAGATGGCTCTCTTTTATTCTTATGTCTTTATATTCAATCAATAGGAAGATACTCTTTTGGAACTTTCAACTCTTCACCTGCAAACTTGAGATGTGAGGCGGCAGGGAGACCACGTAAGCTCTGAAACATGGTCTGATCACAAGGGTGGTTTGGAGTCTAACACTCCTTGGAAGGATGTTATAAATTTAGTTTATTTTGATTCTCTCCATGAAGTAGTTTATGATTCACTTCAGTGAGTGTAATAGGACTCTGTTTTTCACTCTTCTGATGAACCACCCAATTCTCCAAGAAACATAAAATCAAATGCGTTTATTGGCATGTGTTTTTTAGAGGCAAATAAAACTGTGACTTAGTGTCCTTTCAACTTTTGTTTTCAATAATCTTGATTTTTCTGTCATAGTGGAAATTAACAATTTTCTGCATACCAAAAAATGAATAAAGACAGAATGTGGAATAGGTTTTAGTCAATGTTCTTGCGTTTTTCTCAGCTGCAGAAGGAGATGGCAAACTAATAAGCATGTAATTTTCCACAATGTGTGATTTTAGTGATTACCACCCTGCGAACCATCTCATTTCTGGAAAAGAAAGATTTTGAATGATGTTGTCTGCAGCGTAACTTTAATGCACAGCATGACTGTGCCGATTTCATCTCGTTATGATTCCTCAATCCTCCCGGTAGTACTCTTTCTTTTTCTTTTAGCAGGATGGAGGCCAGGGTATTAGGATTGCTGTATGTCTGACCTAATTATTAAATTGTTAGATAGAAGTGCGTGGACCAATCAGAAAAACAAAGGAGACTATATATAGCTTATTCCTCCTTGTTACAGCTAAATATAGAAATGACTAATTTTATACAACACAATTCAACATCAATTATCAACTGAGCAATTCACGCTAGCAATTAAAAAAATATTGAGAATGTGGAAGCTGAAGGGGAAGATATTTTGATGTACAAAATTAACAAGCCACATCTTTCCTTAATGCTCCTTATATTAAAAGATATATATGCACTAGACATTTAAAAAAATCATGAAAAACTTTCATTTCTCTTTAAAATTTTGCTGTTAAACCTTAAATCCTGCTTTGAAATTATTGCCAAGCCATCATTTGGCATTATTATTTGCTCATATTTCTAAAAAAAAAAAAAAAAAAAAAAAATCTGACAGCTCTATATTTCATGGCAAATAGAGATTAACTTCTTGAATCAAATGATATATTTGGGCCATTTTGATGACTGTTTCCTGCAATATTGAATCAGGCAGAAAGTTAATCCACTTTTATTATTAAGATGGATGGAAACACTAAATGCACTATTTTTGACATTGTTATTTATCATCATGGACCACAGATTAAATCAGAATTATCCATAACTTTGTACCAACACCAGAACCACTATATTACTTCTAAACAGTCAAATGAACTTCTTATTGTTAACCTTTTTATGCCCAGAACTTCCTACAATGCCTAGGACGCAGAGGGAACCCAAGATGTATTTTTTGAAATAAGTGAACTAAACATTTTGTGAGGGTTTTCATCTAATAGCACTTTCTGTACAGATTAACTAATGCATTCATTTTTAATGAGAGCCATAATTCTTTTGGGGATAGCCAAGCTTTAATAATAAGGTTCTTGGTTTACCGGTGGAAAACAACAAAGCTGAGGTACCCGGTTGGGAATTAGGCCAGGGATGCCTCATGTCATCAACTTTCATTCACTGGTCCCCCACATCCGATTATAATGAAAGATACTGACTAGTCTTTTAGTGAATTCTGCACATAAAGGCAGGGTCCCCAAGATGACATTGTTATAAAAATATTTAGATTTAGTGACTTAGCCCACCGTAACCTCCCTTTCCTTTCCTAGTTATAAATGTAAGCGGTCATCTTTTCCCCAATGTCAGTGTGGGAACTAGACAGAAAAAAACAGAGAAAATAACTGCTCCACTTAATATCTTTTATGAAACTTTTCCAGTTCTGTCCAAGTAGATGTATTTGTAATTCCATTCTTTTTAGGATGGATACAAATTTAATTAGAAACTTCTTAAGTTTGTGGTAGAGTCTTATTGTTTAGAAATGTTGAATTAATTGCATAGCGTTTCCTTTTAATTTCAAACTTTGAGGCTAACGGTATTTCCCTAGATATCACAAAGATTCTTTGCTGACTCACTCATATACCCGGACATGAACAGATACGGATATAAATCTCAGCATTTACCCTCCTAACCTCGCACCAGGAATGTCATGAAAAATTCTCTTACCTGTTTGGAAATTGACAGGATGTTGTGATGAGTTTGACTTCCATTTGTTCTCTTCTTTGGCTTATTTCCTCACCATAGCAAGCCGGAGTCATCATAAAGCTTTCTAAGCTCGAGTGCTGAGATGAAGCCTCATTTAGTCACCTGGTGGTAACTGCCTGGTACTATTTCTAGAGACATTGCGGATCCCAGGTCTACTGTAGCAGCCTCTGCATTCCCAAGAGATACCCCAGGTGCTTGCTGTTTCGACAGTTTTACTAGAATTGAAATTCATGGGGATTTTTTTTTTCATGATAATTAGTAAAACTGTAAGATGGGAACTTCATGGGCTACAGACAAAGTGTGTGGTATGAGGGATTTTTTTTTTCTTTCTGACTTCAAAAAAAATTATCTGTTCACCAGGCATTTTTATGACAAATATAAAGCCTTTCTAAAAGTTCCACTACTTCTTGCAAACATTCTTCCTACGTTGTGCTAGGAACTTTACAGACATCTCGTTTCAACCCTCACCATGATTTAGAAAGCAGAGATTATGATCCATCTTTTTATTGATGGGAAATTAAAATGTTTTAAGCAAAGCTCAAGTAATGAATTTAGGATTCAAATGAAAGTGGGTCAGATTCCGTAATTGATGAGTTTTTTTCCTCACTATACCATATGCACTCCATTATGATTTAACAAAGAGGGATTTCAGATTAATGACTGTTGTAAGTATTAGTAGTAAAATATTTGGTCTGAAAGAATAGGAGGAAATGAAGATAATTAAACAGGATAATCAGCTCTACCTTTAAGGAGCTAATAGTCTATTAGAATAAGGGTAGTTGAAACACTTTAGGGATTCCATGAACTATGGTCTCAAGATACATGTCATAACTCTAACAAGGTTGCAATGAAACTTAATCATATCTACATTACTGGTGGCCTAATAAATTGATCGTTTTTAAAGCAATAGGGCATTGTCAAGAGTCTTGAACATGTTTATGATCTTTGATCCAGTAATTTCCCACCTGCAAATTTATCTTAAGGAAATAATTTCAATGCATAAAAAATAAATAGACAAAGATTTTCTTTGCAACATTACAGTAAAAAAATCCAAAGCAACTTAAATGAACATCAGTGTAAAAAGGATAAGTAAATTATGGTAACTCAACAGGAGGTAACTGTCCTTTAATTCTTCCTTTCCTGCATCATTAGTTCACCCTCTGTATTGGGTCTTTCCAATGTGTCTTCCAATGTGCTGTCATATTTCTCATATTAAAACAAAAGCCAAAAAAACCAAGACATCTTCTTGTCCAGCAATCACCCCTTCTCATTACTCTCCTTTCAAACAAAGGTCTCAAAAGAGTTGTCCATATTCATTGTTTCTAGTTCCTCCATTCTGCCTACCATTAGCCCTGTATTTAGCGCCTATTATACTAAACCAGGATTCCTGCATGTAACAGCCAATTCTCAACTTCATCCTGCTTGACCTATGAGCAGCCTTTGATACAGATGACTCCTTCTTTCTCCCTGATATTCTGTCCTCTCCAGGCTTGCAGGACACCTTTCTTTCTTTCTTTCTTTCTTTCTTTCTTTCTTTCTTTCTTTCTTTCTTTCTTTCTTTCTTTCTTTCTTTCTTTCTTCCTTCCTTCCTTCCTTCCTTCCTTCCTTCCTTCCTTCCTTCCTTCCTTCCTTCCTTCCTTCCTTCCTTCCTTCCTTCCTTCCTTCCTTCCTTCCTTCCTTCCTTCCTTCCTTCCTTCCTTCCTTCCTTCCTTCCTTCCTTTCTTTCTTTCTTTTATTGGGGAAGGGGAACAGGACTTTATTGGGGAACAGTGTGTACTTCCAGGATTTTTTTCCAAGTCAAGTTGTTGTCCATTCAATCTGAGTTGTGGAGGGCGCAGCTCAGCTCTGGGTCCAGGTGCCATTTTCTAGTTGCAGGGGGCACAGCCCACCATCCCTTGCGGGAGTTGAGGAGTTGAACCGGCAACCTTGTGGTTGAGAGGACGCACTCCAACCAACTGAGCCATCTGGGAGCTTAGGGGCAGCTCAGCTCAAGGTGCTATGTTCAATCTTAGTTGCAGGGGGCGCTGCCCACCATCCCTTGTGGGAGTCGAGGAATAGAACTGGCAACCTTGTGGTTGAGAGCCCACTAGCCCATGTGGGATTCGAACCAGCAGCCTTCGGAGTTAGGAGCATGGAGCTCTAACCCCCTGAGCCACCGGGCCGGCCCGACACCATGCTTTCTTAATGTTGCTTTTTTACTCTTTGGCTACTCCTTTTCAAGTCTCCTTTGCCTATTCCTCTTCATCTTCCTGATCTCTCTACACTGGGGGGCCCAGTGCTCAATTCTCCATCTCTTCCTTTTTTTCTGAACAACAGTCTCAAATTAACCAGGCCCTCACTCTCAGAACCCAAAACTTGAATTTCCCATTGCATACTTGACATAGCCACTTACATGACTAATGTGGTCTTGTCTACACTGAACTCTTGATTCCTACCCTACCCACTTCCACCCCAAATCCTTCAGTGTTGTTCCTCTCCACAACTTCAATCTCCCGTGTGCTCAGGTTGAAAAACCAGGCGTAATTTTTGCCTCCTTTCTTTCTCTCATGCCCACAGTTGGTAATCCAATTGGCTCTACCTTTGAACAATATTCGGAAAGCCACTTTTCACCACCTCCATCATTACCACCCTAACTCCATCACCTCTCACGGAGGCTATGGTGACAGCCTCCTCACTGGTCTCCCTGCTTTCACTCTGCTTCCTATAGTCTATTTTATGCACAAAGCCAGAGTAATTTTTTAAACCATAAATTATATCATGTCAGTACCCTCCTAAAAACCCTCCAGAGTCCCTACTTGATCTCCCTAATAGCATCCTCCCTCCCGTCCTCCCGTCCCCCCCCCCCCGCCCCCGCCAATCAACATCTCCTATCCCTCTCCCCCTTATTTTACTCCTTTCTTTTTGGCCTGGGCTGCTCTTCAAACACAGCAGGGCCCTCAGGGCCTTTGCATTTACTCTCTCACTGTTAGGAACCCTCTCCCTGAGATATCTGCAGGGCTCACAGCTTCATTTCACTCAGGTCTCGCTACTCAAACACTATCTTTTCAAAGGTGCCTTCCCTAATCAGACTATTTTAAAATATCACCTTGTCTGTCACTGACTGCCTCCTTACTCTGCTTTATTATTTTTGTTCCTCAGCACTTTCCATCTTTGATATATAATACTCTCTCTCCTTACTAGAAGGCATATTCAAGATAGCAGCGATAATGGCTATTTTGCTTACTGATGATCCGCAGAGTATAGACAATGCCTGGCTTATGGCAGCAGCTCAATAAATATCTTTTGAATGAATGAAAGAGTAAAGCAGTTGCATAACTTAATATTAGGTGAAATAAGCATAATGCAAAGCTGTATGCTAGGCATACATAATGCAAAGCATGTATACTTTATAACCATGTAATATGTTAAGATCTGTAAGGTAATTCAAAGACATTAAAAATAATTGTGATTAATGTTTCTTGAATAAGTCAGATTGTTGGGCTAATTTCCAAGATTTTTAAAAAATAAAATTACTGTACATATCTGGGAAATGGTACCAGTTGACAGTTATAGAGAAAGCGTTGCTATTCTTGAGAAATTACTAGCTTCAACCACGTATCTCAAAGGAAAATAAACACAGTGATTTCAGAGTTAATATCACTCATGTACATTTGAACATCATCTCCCATTCAGTATAGTGCACCAGTTAAGTGCAAAAATGCAGAGTCAGATGGTTTGGGTCTCAAGTGTGGCTCTTCCACTTAATAGCTAGATGACTTTGGGTGAGTTACTGACTCAGTGTTTTTTTTTTAAGACTTCATTGTTTTCTTTTTTAAGAGCAGTTTTAGGTTCACAACAAAATTGAGTGGAAGGTACAGCGATTTCCCATATTCCTCCTGTCCTCACACATTCACAGCCTCCCCCGTGATCAGCATCTCCCACCAGTGGGGACATTAGTTACAACTGATGAATCTGCATTGACACATCATGATCACCTTAAAGTCCATAATTTTTATTAGTGTTCACTCTTGATGTTGTACATGCTATAGGTTTGTTCAAATGTATGATGACATATCCACCAAAATACCAATATTATAGAGTATTTTTATCGTCCCACAAGTCCTCTGTGCTTGATCTATTCATTCTCCTCTTCTCTCTAACCCTTGGCAATCACTGATCTTTTTACTATCTCCAAAGTTTTGCCTTTTCTAGGATGCTATATAGTTGGAACCATACAGTATGTAGACTTTTCAGATTGGCTTCTTTCACTTAGTAATATGAATTTAAGTTTCCTCCATGTCTTTTTATGGCTTGATAGCTCATTTCATTTCAATTCTTTTCAGCATTGAGTAATATTCCATTGTCTGGATGTACCGACATTTATTTATTCATTCATCGACTGAAGGGCTTCTTGGTTGCTTCCAAATTTTGGCAATTATGAATACAACTGTTATAAACATCTACTTGGAGGCTTTTGTATTCAAAATCAGCTTTTTGTATCTAATTTGGAGAGTCACTGAGAACCTCAAAATTTAGTGTTTAATTTACTCCAAACACAATTGAAAATTTCTGTGGTTTATTAACATCAGTAGAATCATTCTTGATATAAAGAGAAAATAAAAATCTTAAATATTTCTGGTTATTAAATGTATGTTATGTGATGTGCTTTCTTTACAGTGTTCAATTTTTGAGTACTGCTGGCTGTCATGTGTTTTGGGCAAAACAATTGCTAAAAAACTTATCTTCAAAAACATTTTTTAAGCCCTATGTGTACAAAATGTATTTAGTAGATTTTTAATAACAGATAATCTATCTTCCATTTCATCTGAACATCCTGACGTAGGCACAATAAAAGTAAGCTTATGTGAACCTCACTGTATACAGAGTTTTTTTGTATTAGAGTTTTCCTAGCCTTGTACACAAACATTGACTCATTGACGGTAAATTAGGTCTTACCAAATGTCAATTGGCACCTTCAGGCAAAATAGATCGTGATTTGCAAATATGTGTTTTGGTTTAATACAATCAGCAATTTTATCAGTGCTGAAGATAATCATTAAAACTTAGAAAAATTATATTTGTATCAACATTTATTAGACTCCTGCCATGGATCTGAAAATGAATTACCAAGGTAGAAAATACAAATGTAGAACACAGGTTAGAAGACACAAAAGGAAGGATTCTCTTCCATTGTTAGCGGATCATAATACACACTAACTAAATTAAAAACTAAATGAACTAAAGACCACACAGTCTGTGTCTTCACATAAAAAAATCCAGTTTCATAAAAAAAAAAAAAAATTAACTAAGTTGTCTGATCTGGATTATAAAGAACACATTATAAAATAAGCAAAAACTAATACAAAGTCATGTCCCCCTTTGCTCTTGCCTGCTCTTCACTCTTTCTTTGGGCCTGCTGCTTGTTTTATTTCCCTGGCATGGAATGGGTGTTTATTTGATTCATTCAACACATATTTATTGAGCTTCTAATATATACCAAGCACTGTATACGTTGGGCATACAATGATTATCAAGGCACTGTCTCTGCCCCCACAGTCCTTTCTTGCTCTTAGCAAAGGCAAATCCCTCCACTTTCGCTCCCATTCCCTGACATATTATCAAGAATTTTCTTCCTCTTCTATCTTCTGTATCATCAGTTCCTTCCTCACTATGGATTATGCATACAAGCAAATATGTATAAGCAAGTTTGAAAATTAAACTTTCATAGAGCACCTCTTTCTTTATTGATTGTCCATTTCTTTGTTCCTCATCACATGAAATATTTTCAAGCAAATCATCTATAGTCTCTGCCTCATTCATATCACGATTTCTCTCTTCAACCACTCTTATCTGACACTGCCTCCCCCCCGCCCCCCAACAACTGAGAGAAACCCATCTTGTCAAGATCACCAATGACCTCCCTGTTGCCAAGTCCAATAGATACTTGGGTCCCTTGTGTAATTTTCAGCAAGTATTTGGCACAGTGAAATATTCTTTCTTTCTTGAAACTTTCTTTTCTAAGCTTTTGTGGCATCATATTCTCCCAGCTTTTCTCCAAAGGAAATGCGAATGTGTTTTTTTTTCATGTCCTTTTCTGACTCTTCTTCCACACCACTTCTAAATGCTGATGGGACTTAGGGTTCCTTCCTGCATACTTCCTGGACATTTTCTATCTATACTCTGTCTCTAGGAAATACTTATCCAGTCGTAGGCTTTACACACTCTTTATAGGCTGATGTTTCCCAAATGCTTATCTCCAGCCCAGATCTTTACCCCAAGTTCCATAGACTCATATATCTAACTGCTCTCTGATATCTCCATTGGGATGTCTAAAAGGAATCTCAAATTTAATATACCCAAAACTGAGACTCAGATTATTCTTAAACCTGACATTCTTCTAACTTGCCTATTTTCGGTAATGGAACTACTAATCCAATTGCATAACATAACAATCTGGGAAGTACCTATGAATCTTTTTTTCCCTCACCTACAATACCCACTCCATCCTTAAGATCTGTCAGTTCTGCCTCCAAATACACAGGAAGTCTTCCCATTTTAATCTGTCTCCACTGTCAGCACGAAGTTCAACTACCATTTTCTGTATCTTGGGATACAGTTATAGCATTCCTGTTCCATCCTTCCCTCACTCCAATCCGTCCCATACATCGCATCAGGAAAGATCTTTTCAAAATGGAATAAGATCACATCTATCCCATGCAAAACTCTTTAAAGCTTCTTTCCGACTGCTTTGAGAATAAAGTCCCTACTTCTCACTGTGGCCTACAAAGCCCTGCATACCTACGTCTCCAGCTCACTTGACGGGCCTCATCTTTCTCTTTCCAATGCTCCCACCACACTGGCATCCTTTCTGCTTTGCAAACCTTTTTACTGGTTGTTCCTTCTGTTTGTAAGGTTGTTTTGCCAAATCTTGAAATTCTCCTCTACTCTCATCCTTCAGGTTTGGTCAAGTGTCCATCCTCATGGAGGCTACTCTGACCATCTTATCTAAATAAGCACCCCAGCTCCCCACACTCATCACAGTCTCTATCTCAGTACGTGGTGTGTTTCTTCTGTGGATCCTATTACAATCTCTAGTGACTACATTTATCTATTTTATATATATCTGTGTGGTAGCAATTTGAGGAGTAAACCGTAGTTGCCTTATTCACCCCGGTGCCTATCATACTTCTTGGCACATAAGTAGATCCTCAGTAAATGTTTGTTGAACAGACAAATGGAAGCAAACAGAAAATAACAAAGAGAGAAAGTAAACAGAAAATAGCAAACAACTAACTAAGGGCCCAAGCACAGGAAGTACAAGGGGCTTATTGAGCATTTTTTAAGGGCACCTAATCCTTCCTTCAGGGGAAGAGATGTCCAAGGCCCACTTATTTCCCTGACCACAACTTACACACTAAACTTTACTTCAAAGAACACTCCAATCTACCCATAGGCCCAACTACACCATTTGGCCATGTAGGGTAAGTCTATGTCTACATGGGTTAAATATGTATACACATACATCATATGTATATGTACTTATATTAAATAAAACACACTCAAATCTAGACATTACACCACACCATGTGTTATTTTATAATTGCTTGGGTATGTTGTTCTTAATTCCTTATTGCAAGTTAAAGATTCTGATTGAGGTCTAAACATTACATGCTTATTTCTCTAAAATAAAGGTTTACCTTTACTTATTGAATTTCAGCAAGATGATGTCTCAGAGAAGTTGAGAGCCATGGCAAAAGCTTTTATGTACTACCTATAATAAATAATGTCCAGGTGTGATATTTCTATTTCTTTGTCAGTAGAGATATTACAGCATTGATTTTTCACAACATGGACATATATGTTCACATGGCTATGTACATGTTTCATATGTATATCAAAGTTTTAATAAGTAACAAAAAGTCAACTCTTTCTGAGAAATAGGTATCAGAAAACATTCTTGTTGGTGAAAAAAAAAAGAGCACTTCAAATGTTTGATGTATAAATCATTTCAAAAAAGAGGTAAGTTTTCATAAAATAAGCCCAGTCCAAGTCCTGATATATAAATTCACAGGGCCTAAAATAATTCATGTCACCTGATACCAAAACCTGGTAAGGATAACACAAAAAAAGAAAATTGCTGACCAATATCTCTGATGAATACAGATGCAAAAATCCTAAACAAAATTCTAGCAAATTGAATGCAACAATGCATTAAAAAGATTACTCATCACGACCAGGGGCACAAGGATGGTTCAACATACGCAAAAGCAATCCTAAGAAAAAAGAACAATGCTGGCGGTATCACACTCCCTGACTTCAGCTTGTACTACAGGGTAAAAATAATCAAAATAGTATCATATTGGCAGAAAAACAGACACACAGATCACTTGAGAACCCAGAAATAAACCCACATAAATATGGACAAATAATTTTCGACAAAGAAGCCAAAAACATGCAATGGAGAAAAGACAGCCTCTTCAATAAATGGTGCTGGGAGAATTGGAAAGCCACGTGCAAAAGGATGAAATTAGACTGCTATCTGTCACCTTGTACAAAAATTAACTCAAAATGGATCAAAGACCTAAGCATAAGACCTGAAACAATAAACTGCATAGAAGAAAACATAGGTACTAAACTTATGGACCTTGGGTTCAAAGAGGATTTTATGAATTTGACTCCAAAGGTAAGGAAGGTAGACGCTAAAATAAATGAAGGGGACTATATCAAACGTAAAAGCTTCTGCACAGCAAAAGAAACCATCGACAAAATTAAGAGGCAACCAGCCGAATGGAGAAGATATTTGCAAACAACGTCTCTGATAAGGGGCTAATATCCAAAATATGTAAGGAACTCATACAACTAAACAACAACAACAAAAAACAAACAATCCAATTAAAAAATGGGCAGAGGACCTGAATAGACATTTCTCCAAAGAAGACATACAAATGGCCAATAGACATATGAAAAATGTTCATCACTGATCATCAGAGAAATGCAAATAAAAACCACAATGAGATATCACCTCACACCAGTTAGAACGTCTATCATTAACAAGAAAAATAATAAGTGTTGGAGAGGCTGTGGAGAAAAAGGAACCCTCATACACTGTTGGTGGGAATGTAGATTGGTGCAGCTGCTATGGAAGGCAGTGTAGAGTTCCTCAAAAAATTAAGAATAGAATTACCATATGACCCAGCAATCCCTCTCCTGGGTATCTACCCAAGAAATCTGAAAATATTTATCCGTAAAGGTATATGTGCTCCAATGTTCACTGGAGCTTTATTTATGGTGGCTAAGACATGGAAACCAAAGTGTCCTTCGATAGATGATTGAATAAAAAAAGTTGTGGTATATATACACAATGGAATACTATTCTGCCATAAGAAAAGATGAAATAGTATCATTTGTGACAACATGGATGGATCTTGAGATTATTATGCTGAGCGAAATAAGTCAGACAGAAAAAGTCGAGAACCACATGATTTCACTGATATGTGGTATGTAAAATGGGAAACAACTAAAGAATAAGACAAACGAAGAAACAAAAACTCATAGACACAGACAATAGTTTAGTGGTTACCAGAAGATAAGGCAGAGGGAGATGTTAGATGAGGGTAAAGGGGATCCAATACATGGTGATGAAAAGAAAACTGACTCTGGATGGTGAACACACAATGTGATATATAGATGATGTATTACAGAATTGTACACCTGAAATCTATGTAACTTTACTAACGGTTGTTACCCCAGTAAACTTTAATTTAAAAACAAAATCTATGTCACGAGCACTTTGTCACACAGCAGGTCAGGTCAAAGGGCAGAATCCCAGAGAGCCATAGCACACTGGGGTGCCCCGCCAGGCCTTTGAATCAGCAGCTCATCATAAATAACATCGTAATAGTGATTCAGGCCACAATGATATGAACAAAATACAAGAAAGCCTCGAGAGTTCTGATCTCTCTAACATCCAGGTTACCTATTTACCTGGAGGTAAAGCAAGTGTCTGGAAACATGATGCCCACTTTGGAATATGCTGCTGGACTGCACAGCTTAAGACTGTAGTGAATGTGGGCACACACATTCGTTGGGCTGTTATACTAAAACTACAACAAAAACCAAACCTAACAAGAATAGTAATAATAAAGTATGTGGGGTGTGTGATCTGGACCCTGTTTACCTGTCTCAACTTGTCAAAACCACTTTTCCCCTTGCCCATTACATTTCAGACACACTGTTCTCCTTTCTGTGCTGTGTTATAGAGTTTGATTGTGAAATCCTTGAGCATTTGAATGTGATACGTATTGAAGAGAGACAGGAACCAACTGACACACTAGGCCAGTGATCAGGGCATAAGAGGATGGGGCTAAGGAGCAGAATAAGGAAGAACTTGATTCTATAAGGTTTTATGTCAACAATAATAATAATACGAGCTAACACTTAGGTAGCACTTCATGTCCCAGTCACTAAGCGCTTACTCTTAACACATTGACCTAACTAATCTTTGCAACAAACTCTTGAAATTGGTAGAATTATTATCCTCATTTAATAATGAGGAAACTGAGAATCAAGAGTATTAATAACTTTACAAAGATACATGTCTATTAAGTCATGCACATTCTCTCCCTACAGACACACACACACATACACACTCACAAATGGGATTCATTCACATGGAGAAGATCATATTTGAGTCAATTTTCATGGCAGTTTTTAAAAATAACTACTTTGGTATAGTAGAATGAGTTGAATGATAATATAATAATATAATATATATCATAAAATATAAAGAGTTAGCTTATGATCCTGGATCTCCCACTAATTGTATGAGTTAGGCAGTGACTTTACATCTCTGGATTACAGCTTTCTTAGCTTCCAATGGATAGAGTTGAATTCGATAATCTTAAGGCCTGTTGTGATGGTTAATTTTATTTATCAATTTGATTGGGCCACAAGGTACCGGGATATTTGGTTGAACATTGTTCTGGGTGTGTCTGTGAGGGTGTTTCTGGATGATATTAACAATTTGAATTGATTGACTGAGTAAAGCAGATTGCCCTGCTAACATGGGTGGGCCTCATTCAATCTGTTGAAGATCTGAATGGAATAGAATGGCTGAGTAAGAGAGAATTTGTTCTCTCTGTTTATCTGTTCTTAAACTGAGACATTGATCTTCTTCAGCTTTAGGACTTGAACTTGGACTGAAATTTACACCACTGGCTCTCCTAGTTCTCAGGCCTTCAGAATCATACTGGAACTATATCAGTGGCTCTTCTGCGTCTCCAGCTTACTGACTACAGATCTTGAAATGTCTTAGCCTCCGTAACTGTGTGAGCACATTGATCCCTTTTAATAAATCATATCTATCTATCTGTCTGTCTGTCTATCATCTATCTATCTATCTATCTATCTATCTTCTATTGGTTCTGTTTTTCTGGAGAACCCAGAATAATACTGACAATCTTTGATAACAGAGTTTAAAAAAATATATTATGATTGAACACTTCCCTCTCCTACATCCTCCTTGTATTTGTAGAAAGTTTTAACTTTTATTCTATAGACATGAGGGTAAAAATAGATGGTGTGGGGGTGTAGCAGAGTAGATTGTGGTTACCAAATTGAGAGAATATGTATCAGAAACTCGTAAGAGTCAATTTATCTTTGCCCACATTGCTGAACAGAATACTTGTACAACTGATGTAATTGTCACCCTCTATTTTAGCTCCATTACCTGTTAGCAAAGAAAAAATTACATTACATGGAGTTCTCATTGAAACAAAATGAATAATACTACAAGAATTATTGAATTACTCATAAAATACAAGCAACACCAGCTTAAAACAGCTGTCTTTGCAAACATAATCTGCTAAATTAATACAACTTTACAAAGACTAATATTTTCACAGATGTCCTTTCATGATTCATAAAATACTGTTTCATTTACTTCATTTAGGCAGTGATCAGCAAATTATATTGAGAAGAGCTGTGTAGAAGTCATATTTTGTGAGATTTTAATCGACGTATAGTTACAGGAATTAGGCATATGATACAACAGTTAAAATGGCTTTGTATATTAATGGCAATAACAGGGTAGTGAATTTGTAATTAGTTCCAAATGTACTGTTATACTGTTTGTAAATATCTGTTTTAATAATTAAGAAACAAACCATGTTCAAGGAATGAGATCTTACAGTTTAGGTTTTCCTATCTCTCTCAATTTACACGTGCATTTTACTAAACTCATAGCAAGGCAGCTTCCCATCTGAGGTCACACAGCTCTTGGAAGACGTGGCGTTAGATCCAGGTTTTCAGACTTCCATGCCAGGAAGCCTTCTCTTTGCTTGCAACGTTTATAATTAGTGTCTATATTTTGAGATATAGCTTTTCAATATATGATTCTGTGAGAACATAACTAAGTAATGGCTTTCAGCATTGAATAAAATTTCTTCCAATATGGTATCTTGGAAATTTCTTATTAAAAAAAAAAAAATTAGTCCTGAAATGGCAATATCTTTGTAACTTTTGGTCTACATACATCAGAGTGACCTACTTCAACTCAAGAGAATGAACGAGTGTTTAAGAGAATTATCATGTAGATTAGTTTATATTATATTCCTTCATAGAGAAAACACCTAATTTAGTAAGGCTAAACTTGAAACCAAAATTTGAAAAGAATATATCTTACAAAAGTAGGTTCTGACTGGGAGCCACACTGCTCACCTATGTGCCAGAGAGAATGGTCATGCTAATTGCTGTATTGTCTTCACAATTCCTGCAACACGCCTGTAGATTTTATCACTTCAGCACCCCCTTCTGGATAGTGGAATCCAAAGGCTAACTCTGGGCATGGGGAGTCAGAACCTTCAGATCACAGAGATAAAAATTATGGGGCATTAACTGAAAGAAGCATCCTTTAATGATGCCAGGTCAATACCAAGTTCAAATGCCAGAGTTTGTTACTAAATCTAAATGGAAACAAGAAGAAGCAGCAATAAATTTAAGTAGATAGAGGAGGCCAAAATATACTCCACAAATATGTGAGCCTTGAAGCTTGTGATAAGAAGATATATGGAAGATTTCACTGGGTCACTGGATAGGAACTTTTTATATAGATCCTATGGATTCGAATGTGAGAATTCTGGGGTCATGCCAAAACTGTAATCTCCATGGAGAAACAGAGTGAGATCGTGCAGAAGTGAAATAAGGAAAAGATAGTGTCTGAGTAAAGAGAGATTTTCTATTATTCCCTATCACCTATCAGAAGACAGAGCAGTTTCTTTTACATGTAATTAGGTCATTTCTACATATTGGATAAGGAAATATTAAAGCATTGACAATCATTCTAGAGAACTACCTGAACCTCTTCCTGACTGCTGCGAAACTGATACCTGTGTACCTGCTTACATGCATGGCAGGGACTAGGGTAAGAGGCATGTAGGGTGCAAAAAATAAGGAGGCACTCACTCTTAGGGTTGAATTGAGGTCAAGTATTTGGTATTTTGGGGATTAAAAATGGGATTAAAATCAGATAGTCTACTTGCATGACCCTAAGAGTGAGCCCTCCCTGCATTTTGTGCCCTTAGTGTCTCTCTTGCCTGCCCCTAGTCCTGTGTGTGTGTGTGTGTGTGTGTGTGTGTGTGTGTGTGTACCAACACAAGTATGGTCTTTACAGTTAGGTTAGTTAGGGCTATTTGTTTTATCATTTGAAGACCCCCGATGCTAACCACTTACATAAGAAGTAAACTTACCCACACTTCATAGCAATACTATACAAATATCCATATGGCTCTTTACAATTGCAGAAAGTTTGCCCAAGGCCACACAGGAAGTTACCAGAAATGGAATTAGAATCAGTCTGCTTCTTGGTTTCCTGCTGCTACAACACCACCCACTTGCCCACACATCCAAAGACAGACAGGCTGTTGACAGTGCTGATGAAGGTGTGAACTTGCTGGGAACCACAGGCCATTGCACGCATAAAAACTGAAGTTTCAAGATGATTGCTTCTCCAAAAAAAAAAAAAAAAGCTTTAATTTTTTTTTCAGTCATTGTGAAAATTTCAAAAAATAGTGAAAAAAAAAAAAGTTCATTCATCTTTTCACTAAAAGACAGCAACTTATATTTCATGTATCTCCAGGCTTGTTTTTAACATACAAACACGATATGTGGTCTTTTTTTCATGACTCCTTTTTAAAAGAAATAGTCTTATACTCTATAATGCTATCTTTTTTCCCCCACTTACTATATGATGCTATTTTCTCAGTCAAAATATGGGTTTATCTTATATAAATATTTTAAAATGTAGTTCATTCATCCTTATCAATGGACACTTATGTTGTTTCCATTTTATCCTATGACATTCCTTATGCACTTGTTATATCACTTTCTTAGAATTTATAGAATTAGAATTACTGGGTCAAAAATCTATGATTTTTTGAAGGACTTTTGAAAATTTTGCCGGCTTGCCCTCCAGGAAGGTTGTAAACTGTGCATTTCCACCAGCAGTGTGTGTGGAGCTGGCTGCCTTTGCCTAGGACTAACGCTTTTCTGTGTTTGAAATAAGCCCATTCATTTTAAACGTCTACTATCACCCCATGTCATTGGTTGCTTTTATTTCTAGAGCCACAAAATACTGAAATCAATTAATCTAGTCATTCATTTATTTTCCAAAAACTTACTGTGCACATACCAAGTTTGAAATATGGTAAGGGAAACCATGAATGAGACAGTCTTCTCCCTCAAAAATTATCTAAATTTGACAAAGAACCTCAACTAATCTGAAGCACTGGCTTTAAGCCTCACAGAACCAAACAACGTGGATGCCATTATTACTCCCATTATGTAGATGAGGAAACTGAGGTGCATTGCTCAAGATCACATAGCTTGTAAATGGTGGAGTAGAGATCTAAATTCTGGCAGTTTGACTCTAGATGCTATGCTGTTACGCATTATGTTACAGTGTCTAAAAGAGACACATAAATAGTTCTAATGTTAGAAAAAATATGCGGTAAGATTATGTGTGTAGGTCCTGGTCAGAAAGAGAAAGTGCAATGTAAGTGTGCCGAAGCAAAAAATTCTTTATGTGGTAATAGATAGACCTGGAAGTGCTGATGTGGTCCCTCCTCTGGCCAAGGGGTAGGCACTGAAGCTATAGTTCCGGCCTCCTCAGGTCTGGTAGATTTCTTAACCCCATAGACCTGAGTTGACCGATCAACTGCTGACAGGACTTCATGAAGGATGAGGGAGAAACTGGGGAGCTACATCCACTCACTTGCCTCCGAATCCTGTGCGTATCTCTGTAACTGCTTGACTGACTGTTTGGGAATCATCTGAAAAGAAATCAACCTTTCTTTTGAACTGAGGCTGAGTCATCCTTCTTTCCAGTCTTTGAATCTGGACTTGGATTTGTCCTAGCTCACCATTCCCATCAAAGGACCACTATACTTAAAATACTGTAATAGTTCGAAAGAAAGTTAAGGCAATCAGAGATGATTCTACTACAACTCTTGAACGGAAGAATCTTGATGGGCAGAACTGCAGTTTGTAAAGGGATGAGGAGAACATTTCAGTAGAATCCATAACAGGAGGCATTATATGGACATAAAAAAGAGGGTGTTATGTTGGGGGGTGATAAGAAATCCAGCTTGACAAATGGTATTGACATTGATATGGGGTATAGTCATAGAAAAGAAAGAACAAGCAATAGGCTAGGTCCCATTATTAAGACCCTCAATTGCTAGGCTGTGTAGTTTGATTTTGATTTTGTAGGAATCCACTGGAAATTCCACTGAAAGTTAAACTATTTAGCACAGCAATGAGAGTCCTCTATAAATGAATCTCAAAATCCCTTTGTAAATGCTCAGCACACAACTACTCTACCAGCACATTTATATATTCTCTTAGATCAAGACATACCACACTACTATCTGCTCATTCCCCAAACACGCCATGTCATTTTATACCTCCATCCCTTTCCTTCCTTTGCTTATTATGTTCTGAATTGTTTTAAAGCCCCCAACTCTTTTATCAAATCTTATTTATCCTTAAAGTCCCAGCCTAAGTGCTACTTCCATGATATCCTTATTCCAAATCAGAAATTGTTCTTTTCCTCTCCTATAGCTGATTTCTTTCTGCCTTATTTTGTTGGTCTATGTGGAAATATTATTTGGAGACTGACCCAACAGCAATTCCCAAGTCCCTCCTTTCTCCCTGCCACTTCCCATAGAGGGGTTGAAACAACTGAGTACATTTCTGCAGCCTTCCTTACAGATAAGTATGGTCATGTGGGACAGCTCTGACATGTATGCAGGGCATTTGTAGGGAAGCTTGTGCTTCTTATAGAAGCATAAACGGCAAACAGCTCCTCTCTGGAGCTGTCTGCCTCTTTCTCATTTCTGCTTTGGACACTGACAAGATGCTCAGAGATGTGGCAACTACCTTGTAACCAGGAGGTGGAAAGCACAAGACCAGAAGGCACATGCCAAGGATGGCAAAGCCAAGTGATGAAACATTGTTGAAATATTGCTTCTGACTAGGGCTGCTCATCTACAGACTTCTTACATGTGAGAAATTAAAATTATTTATTGCATGAGCCTCTGTTAGTTGAATTTTGTTTCTTGCTGCTGAAAGCACTCCTAATGCCGTGTTTCCCCCAAAATAAGACCTAGCTGGACCATCAGCTCTAATGTGTCTTTTGGAGCAAAAATTAATATAAGACCCGGTATTATATTATATTATATTGTATTATATTATATTATATTATATTATATTATATTATACCTGGTCTTATATATTATATTATGTTGTTATGTTATGTTATGTTATGTTGTTATGTTATGTTATGTTATGTTATGTTATGTTATGTTATGTTATGTTATGTTATGTTATGTTAAACCAGGTCTTACATTAATTTTTGCTCCAAAAGATTCATTAGAGCTGATGGTCTGGCTAGGTCTTATTTTTGGGGAAACATGGTGGATACAATCTATTTGCCCATCTTTCCCTCTACATTATAAATTTTTGGCTCAATATATTTTAAATGCTTTGATGGAAAACTGCAAATATCTTCATCTTTGTATTTACTTTTTATTGCCCCAATCCTTGGTACAAACCGTCAATAAATGCTGAATTGACTGAATATGGTTTCATCTATCAATGTGATCAACTAAGAGTGCGAGGGAGAAATTAAACATAACAACTAAATAAACACTACTTAATGCTGTACTTTCTTTAAAGATAATTTTTGAAACCTTTTTTTAGGTTTTAACATTTTTCTTTGTTGATATATTATCTAATCTGTTCAAAGTTGAACTCAGAATGTTAGTGAGCCAATTTCCACCTTATTTAGATGAACTTTGGAACTGAAGGCATAGTAATAATTTGTTTTTGTATGATATCACACAAGGAAAAGATAAATAAGCAGCAGTCATGTAAATACAGCTGGACTTTTCCAGTGATACCATCATATTTTTCTGTTTATCACTCCTTATTTGGACGATTCCCTTAAAAACACATCCAGGTAAGCATCTGCTATATTTGTTAAACCCTAAAGAGCCACCCTGAAGTTATTTTCAGCAGTTATGTCCCAGTAAAAACTTCATCTAAAATTAATAAGCAATTGTTGAGGTTGAATGGAGGATTCAAAGCACACACAGTCCTTGGAATTTATTTGTAGAAGTCAGGTATCAAATGTCAAGTGGTGAAACTGCACAGTACATTTTCTAACTTTGAGTAATAATATTAAAAAATATCTCATCTTTAACAATATAGACATAATATAGTTACTTCCACAGAGGTCTTTTCCCTTATTTTCTAGGTATGTGCAAAAATTAGTGATAAAAGGTCACTATGCATTAACGTTTTTTAGAATGGCCCTTGAACTTTTTAACAATTACTTAAGTAAACGTTTTAAAGGAACACTTTCTTGAATATTGAATTAATGCAACAAACCTGCTCCTATATATAATAAATATGAAATCTATACCAAAAACTAATGTTACCTGAAAATGCTTACTGAGAAAACATTTCTTGGTTAAATGTATTTGGAATTTAAGTAGTTTCTCAACTAGAATGAGAATGCCATGGGGACACATGTACCCAACATTTTAAATGACAATGGAAATCTCAGTGCCATGCATATTTCTTTACCCTGAACAAACAGCATAATTATCTGTCTGTCTTCCACAGAAAGACAAAAGCTCACTGAGCAATGAGCTTTAAGACCTCCTAAGTGAGAAAATCAAACCTAATTGAAATGCACTATGGCAATTCCATGACTGCATATCTTGTCAGCATTAACTAGGATCTGACTGATTATTCGTCTGAAGGTTAATGCATATTAGTGAATGTGCAATGAAGCATCTAACAAAAAGTCAGTGTACCCTTGGGTATCACTGTGATTTGTCAGTGACAGTGAGGGCGGGAGATGAAGATTCACCATAATACAACCTCACATCAATAAAAAAAACAACATGAAAAGGGTATCTTCAGCATAGATGTTAGATGTCTGCATTTGATGGACACAACTACAGTTTCCAAACCAATGCAACATTGACAAGGAGAGGCTCTTCTGATATAATCATTTCATGGGACATTATGAACAAAATATGATATCCTCATTTTCATTTTATTTGTACTTCATGTCAGAAGTTCAGCAAACATGTCCCCACATGTGAAATTCTTCAAGCAGCTTTAAAGGAAAAATGAATACAGAGATGATATACATAGTCCGGCTGATTAAATAAGTATTCATTTTTTAAATATATTTTTAAAAAACCCAAACAACCTGCTTACAAAATGCTCAAAAGCAAATACTATAGCTGTGAAATACGTGCTCCCAATCGACGATACATAAGGTAGAGGTTGACCTCCACAAAACACAGCAGAAATCTTAGCCTGTGGACCCAGACAATTCTGGTCTCCAAGCCATTTTCATTGTCTATTTCCAGATAACTGAAGCAAATGTAGGTTGTGCTGGATATTTATGATTATTATTAATAGCAATACCAACATTTTGTCATGCCCTTTGCATGCAGTAGTTCACTGAATTTTTTCCCACATTCCCATGCAGCAGGTTCCAATATCATGTCCACTCTGCCTATGAGGAAAGTACAGGTGAAGAGCAGAGAGGTCAGTGACTTGCCCAACGTCAAATAGCTATAAGCAGTGGACATAAGGCCCAACTCTACTGCTAGAGCATTATCATTACATTGCCCTGTGAAGTAGAGATTTTGCCTATTTCCAAAGCAGCAAATAAAGCAAAATTTCAATGGTTTCATTTAGCATTAATATTTACGAGGTGTGATAAAATAATATGGTGAATGTTTAAATTTTAAAAAAATTATTACAGTAAAAGACACATTGCCTTTAATCCCCTTCAAAACACTCCCCTTGCTTCAAATACTTATCCCATTGTTCTTGCTACTTTCTGAAGCAGTTCTGGAAGTCATCTTATGTGTCTTTAATTGCACAGTTGTAGCTGTCTCAATGTCCTGAATCAATTCAAAAGACTTACCTTTCATAGTCATTTTGACTTAGGGGAAGAGCCGGAAGTCACAAGGTGCCATATCTGGTGAATAAGGTGGATGAGGACACACCATAATGTTTTTATTTGACAGAAATTACCATATACCAGAAGCAATGTGTGACACAGAGCTTTGTCATGATGGAGGATCAAACCGTTTGCCCATTTCTCAGGCTGTTTTCTACACATATCATTTTTTAAACACTTGTAAAGACACTCATGAAAGAAGACTTCCAGAACTGCTTCAGAAAGTGGCAAGAATGATGGGATAAGTGTGTTGGAAGCGAGGGGGAGTATTTTGAGGGGGGTTAATGCCAATATGTCTTTTACTGTAATACATTTTTTTTTAGTTTAAACATTCACTGTATTTTGTGATAATACCTCATACATCAAGAGATTCCTCAGGTGAAACTAATAAAAAAAAGCAGAAAAAAGATTTTTCTGTTTATAAGACATTACTCCATTTTAGCATTTCAGCTGGTAGCTTTAGTCAGACATCTTTAGATACATTGGCTAAGTGATAACGATTGTCAGAGAGATCTGCTTGTCTCTCTACTATGTTTAAGGGCAGTTCAAAATTTTGCTTTTTCTCTTCACCAGTTGACTTTTTTTGACACCTTTCGCCTATTCTTCTCCCCGAAGCCACAAAATCCCAGATGTGTTAGATTAGAAGAGCAGCATTGTAAGACGCTGTTCTAAATGCCAATATAATTGCACAAGAGACCCTGTAGAGAGGGTGAAAGAAGCATTTCAGTAATGCATGAAGCATTACCAAGGGTACCCACATTGCCCTCCAAAAGGCAAGCTTTAGAGATGCATCAATGTACATCATTCTAGAACACAAGAGCTTTTATGAAACATTAACACTGATTTACTACCCCAGGTGGGCTACTTGTGAAAGTGAATGACTCTCTAAAGTGCTTGAAAAGAAGGGAGAAGGAAAAATCCATAGGCCAACTCCATTTAGTCCCCCAAAGAATAGGTTTGTTTTTCTGCCATGTGATCACCCATAATAATATTGCAGCACTTTTAGAAAAGATGGATATAATTTCCCTAACCCACATATCCCATCTGAGAAACTGCAATAACAATTAACTATTAATGACAAGCAGAAAATAAGCTTTCTTTTCCCTTGACAATCTGTTACAAAGAACTCAGTAGTTTGAGAAGCAGTTCGGTGTGTTTTCTGTGAGAAGGGTATCATCTTAGGGGTAAGAAAAACATACCCTTCAGAAAAATGCCCTTCTCATGGATAAAACTACAGCTAACTGTGTTTTACATTATTATTGCAGATGCATTTTTTTTTTTATTTTCATAAGTCACTGATTAAAAATGTCACTGAATGGAGTCAGCAATAGGAAAATTATACTCCCTTCATTCTGGTTCTATAAAATCAACCCATACTTTAATTACTTGATTATTTAGACATTCATTTTTTCTGAAAATCACTGTTTGGATATCAAATTAATTTTAAGTTTTAGAATCTGGGGGAAAGAATTTCAATATACTCTGATATAATTTGTTGCACTTTAGATTGCCTCAAAATCATTATCGAGAACCATTGCTTTTGACAATACCTCTTTTGCTATAATATGTGATGTCTTAACTTTTTAATATATGGAGCAGGAACCAAACTTTTCATCTTTTTTGCCCAAGTACATAAATTCATCATCCTGTTCATGGCAGTCTAATGAGATGCCATATCTTTGCCTATTTTCTTTCTAAAATGTTGATATTCAGTGTACAAAAAAATTTTAGAATTAATGAAGACTGTACCCTCCTGACAAAGTCTTCTAGAAGATAAAGGATAATTTCATTATTGACTCACCACAAGTCCTTTGGGAAACTTTCTGAAAACTCTGCTTCTTTCAAGGTGGACATTTGACTTTCTTGTCAAAATAGAACTTAAATCTATTAGACATTTCCCTATCTAAACTTATTTCCCATCTCCTTTGAACTCAACTCATCAATTTTTTAAATTCCATAGACAGTTTGTTTCTTCAAATTTGAGAAGTCAGGAGTGACATGTTCAGTCATCACGAAATAACAGGGACTGATTTATCCTCCTGCCTGAAACAAACAGAAAACCAGACAAAATATATGAAACAATGGTTTGTAGACATTGGACAGCAGGTAGCGCCAAGACAGTGATCCCTGAGAGAAGGAACCCAGTAGGGGAGCCTACTGAGGTACTGACAACCAGTACCTCCGCTTGTTGTCTGAAGAGAGTAGGACCTGAATGGAGCCTAGAGGAATCTCTGACTTCAGAATTCAGAAAGGCCAAGGAGGCGAGAATTCACAGGGCATAGTACCCAAGAACAGAGAGCAGCATGGAAAGGAGAGAGCTGCACACAGAAGCCATTCCAGAGATCAGCGCCGGGTTCGCCCACCAAGTCTTCAGTGGACTCCTGATTAGCACATGGATATGAGGAAACTTGGAGGCAGATGAAAACCCATCAGAAGGGAATGAAACGAGTGGTTCGCAGAGCTCACACAGGGCTGGGAATAGTTCCCGTTTCCTCCATCCTGAATGTCAAAATTTATAATACACGGGGTACTACTGGACGGAGTATTCAGAATGCTATTGCCTCAGTAATGGGACAAAATTAGCCCGAGATCAAGGTCCACAAATTTTTCTCAGAGTCTCATACAATAAATATTTTAGGCTTTATGGGTCTAGAGGCAAAATCAAATATAGTTTGTAAGTACTTACACAACAAGAGAAAAAACTCCACTCCCTATTTGATGGTGTGGGCCATCCTGTGTGGTGAGCATACTTTATGCTTAATCACCATCTGCTGGAGACATTCTTGGCATGAAAGCACTGGACTGAGGAGAAAGGTCTGGATAATAAGTGAAAAGGGGAGGGTAGTGTTGTGGACTCAACCTTTGTGTCTCCCGGATTCATATGTTGAAACCCTAACCCTCAATGTGATGGTATTAGGAGGTAGGGCCTTTGGTAAGTAATTAGGTTTAGATGAGGTCATGAAGGTGGAGCCCTTATGATGGGATTAGTGCCCTTATAAGGAGATCAGAGCCTCGTTCCCTTTCTCTTTCTCTTTCTCTCTCCCGAGGAGACAAGAGGCACCTCTCTGCAAGAGGGTTCTCACTAGGAACCAGGAACTGAATCAGCTGACACCTTGATCTTGGACTTAGCCTCCAGAACTGTGAGAGATAAGAACTATTTGTTGTTTAAACCACTCAGTATGGTATTTTTTTATAGCAGGCCAAACTGACTAAGACAGGTAGCCACCTTGTTCAGTTTCGTTGCCTGCCCAGTGACATCCAGATCCTGGCGTGTCCTTCTCTCCTAGAGAGCGCGGCCACCTTAACATGGGCAGCTCACTGGCGGGAAGCTGACTTTCTAAGTTGCTGATTCCCAGCCTAAGATTCCACTGCTAGATGCTCAGCAGTTGTCAACAGTGAGGCCTCCAATTTATCCTTGACAACCTGTCTGAACAGCAGTGCAGCATGACTCCTGGCTAAGTGACAGGCTCTGGGAGTGGAAAGGGATGTCCGGGCTTTGCTTTTGTGACTCACAGTGCCCTCAAGATATAGAAAAACATATAATGGGCTGGATTTGGCCTGCAGGCTACAGTTTGATGACCCCTGCCTTAGATTAAACATTGCGCTGGTCCCACCTAATAAAATCTTGAAAGAATCAACAAAGACTTGAATACAAGTCTTGAGAGAACCAAACTGCTCATGCATTTAACAAAGAAACTTAACAAAGCTCGAAATATTTAAGGAATGAAAAAATATCCTGCACTCAACAAACATCTGAAATTCCATTAAAAATTTCCAGGCATGCAGAGAAGAGGAAAATACAACCCATATTGCAAATAAAAATAAGAAAAAAGGAAACAGACCCAGAAATGACACAGATGATAGAATTAGTAGACAAGGGCATTAAAGGAGTTATTATAAAAATATTCTATATGCTCAATAAGAGTGAGGAAAGTATGAGCATTTTAAGGAGAGATATCACAGGTATATAGGAGACCCAAGTCTCATTACCAGAGATAAAAATTACAGTGTCTAGGATAAGAAATACAGTGGATGGGACTGACAGCAGATTAGACCAGGCAGAAGAATAGAGAGATTAAGGACTTCGCAATAGAAACTATGCAAAATGAAACACACAGAGGAAAAAGATTGAAAACAAATGAACAGAGCTTCAGTTAGCTCTTCAAGTGGATTAATGTATGTAATTTGAGTCCCTGAAGTGGGGGGATGGGCACTCAGAAAAAATATTTAAAGAAATAATGGATGAAAATTTTCCAAATTTAATGAAAATTATAACCAATTATGCAAGAAGTTCAAAGATCCTAATGTGAAATAAATGTGAACAAAACTATAACACAATGGCAGAAGTCAGACTATCAGAATTAAATTTACCATTAACATGGAGATTAAAGGAAGTACAAATATATGAAACTATGGGGTTGCAGATTTAGTATCATGAAAACTGAGACTTCAAAAGAATATAGAACTTCTGGTAGTTTGTAAGTGTTCAGCAATTCAGGTTGTTACTTCTGATCAAAATTATTTGCATTGAATCTGGGGAAATGGTATAAAATCTCATTCATTTATTACTCACTAACATTCATTCAACACACATTTGAGCTCATGCTTCTGCAAAAGCACGTGAGAACACATCAAATGAAGAATGCTAGACCTGCCCTAAGAGACCTAATAATCTAGTTAGCTTCCAGTGTTACGGATAAAACAATTTTACAATTGCTTGACAGGCACATACGTAGATTTTAACTGAGTCTTTTTCATTTCCTTATCACATATTGCACTGAACCTAAAGTTACAGTTAATTTAGCTGTAATGCTCTTTCCTGAGTTATCTATATCTTCTTTTTTTTATTAAATGTATTGGGGTGACATTGGTTAATAAAATTATATAGGCCTCAAGTATATCAAATACAAGATATCATCTGAATATTGCATTGTGTGTTCACCACCCAAGTCAAATCTCCTTCCGTCACCATATATTTGACCCCATCACACTTTTCTACCGTCTACCCTCCCCCCTTTCCTTCTGGGAACCACTAAACTTCTTAATGTGTGAAATCATTCTCTAGGAGCAAAAAGTGGGTGGTATTGCTTGTGGTAAAAATAGCTTTCTGTTCAGTCACCTCTTTGATTCATCATTCTTTATCTCTAGCTCAAATGTTTCCTGGAGCTTATCTACAATTTTATGACAAGTAAAAATGTAATAGTCATGCAGTGGTGCACAAATATTTACAAACAAATATGAAATGAATGAGCACACCCCCAGAAAAATGACCTTTGTGTGGGTGACATACAAATACGAAAATGAATGGGCAGGCCCCAAGAAAAATGACCTTTAAACAGGTCTTTATAGTATAGCAGTCATAGGAGTATAGGAGTCATAACCATAAAACAATAGCCTGTAATAGGTAACAAAGCAGAAAATAGTTCAGACTTGAAGTATTGAAAAGCCTGGTACAAGAACTTGAAGGGGTAACATGATGATCCAATGAAAGAAATTGTTAGAAATTTCATTTACATTTATTTTTACATTACTCTTAAGAATTTTCATTTTGCACAAGTTTTATAATCTCTATAAAATATTAGTACACTTGTAGATACTTGTTACATAAATAAGCCAGCATACACACCTTAGGAAATATAATTGTTTCTTAAACTTATAGATATATGACCAGAAGACATTTGAAAAACCACAGATCTCGATAAGTTATTTTTAAATGTTATTAGAAACAGAACCTCTTTTTCATACAAACTCTTATGTAAAACACCGAAATAAAAAGGGCATGCCCCAAGAAATAAATAAGTTAAATATTTATTTTAAAAATATTTTAAAATAAAAATCTATTTTTGACATAAAAGCTATTTTCCAACTTTCAAGTTATAATGTTTGGTTTTCACAAAATCAATCAAGACATTGATGAAGCTTATTTGATTTGAAATGAAGGCTTATGAACCGTTGTAGCATTGTATTAGCCTTGGCTGCTGCATTTATTTCTATGGATTTTGCAATATTCATAGATAAGCAGCTATGAATGATCACAGTTTATTAACATCTTATCTCATCAAGAAAAGTGCTATCGTAGACCCTCAGTATTACTAGCACTGCTAAATGGGTGGATGAACAAATGAATGCGTGAGGCCTTTTAATTCAATAGAAGTAGCAGGAGAAACCTTAAGGATGAAAATGAGTCCAGCAGGCAGCACACGTTAATTGTGGGATGTGATGTGTCAAAATTTAGTATATGTATTTGTTTTTAAAATAGTTTAAAATTTATTTAAAATGCTGAAAGTGAAGTAAAAATCAAATATTTGTAGACTCTCTGTTCTAGTTTTCAGGAAAAAAATCACTAGCTTGCCGATTTTTTTTTTTTTTTTTTTTCTATAAAGGACATTATAAGACCATTTGGCAATGATTTATATCTGTACATTAGGTAGTATTAACAGTATCAATGTTATGTTCCTGGTATTAATAATAATTCTATGATTGAGAAAGAAAATATTCTTGTTCTTAGGGATGATACACTGATATATTTAGGGGTAAAGAGTCAATATGTCTGCAACATATTCTCAATGGTTCAAAAAAATTTTTTAAGTTGACTTCCACAATTTAAACCAGGACAAATTACATTCTCAAGAAATAACCATCACACATCATTATATTCTATTGTTTTGATACACAGTGATGCTCAATAAACTGAGAAAAGACTGAGAATAGCTCTAAGGAAATGCCAGTTAAAATGATTGGTTCAAACTGGGTGTTGTTTATACAGTACTATATCCTCCAAGAAAGAAGAGGTGTGTATTTCAAGAGCTATATTTGTCAATAAGAGATGTATTTGACATACTCACATAAACACACATACAATATTTATCTACCTATCTGTCATCTAGCTATCATCTATCTATCTATCTACCTATCTGTTGAAGGAGTGTTTAAAGGAAGAGAAAGAGAAGGAAGGAGAGAGAGAGAGGAGAATGATAAAACCAACATAAAATAGTAATAATAGAGGAAACTAGGTGAAGGGTATATGAGAATAATATTCTTGTACTTTTCAGATAGTCTGAACTAATTTGTAAATAAATAATTACAAAAGAGAATGAAATCGATAATCTAGAAGGGGATTATACTCAATGAGGCTGATGTGATTTAAGATTTTGGAGTTTCTCTATGTATGTCTTACAGTAATTCGAGTTATAGTTGGTTCATCGTGCTCATGTTGCCTTGGGGGCATGTTTCATTCTACATTATGGAATATTTTACCAATAATCCATAGCAAATCACTACAAAGGTAACAAATATTAAATAAATTTTAAGATATTCATATTAAAGATATTTTCAGAAAAATGAAAGAAAATGATCATGATGAAAATACTTCACTGATCTGTACTCTAAAATAAATCATGGCAAGCCAAAGAACATTTTAGATTATTTGTCTTCTTTCTACTTTTGAATGAGAGAGATGATAAGGGCCTTATCCGAGATTGTAATTTGATTTAATTCTAAAAACATACATTGAGCAAGATACCTCTGTAGAGGCTATGCAAATGAAGAAGCATGAATCCTGATTTCAAGGAGATCACAGTCTTCCACAGTAAAAGAAGAATGAAAAATAGAATAAAGACTAAATAGAAAACAAAAGGCATTGGCAGTACTTTTTGAAAAGCATTATGGTCAGAGTCACAAGTGGAGCCATAATCACAGTAAGTATTGCCAGTGAGCTGGGATTTGAGGGGTTGCTGGAAAACTCCAATTGCTGAAAAATTTCACATCAGTTTATTTCATATTGCCTGACTTAACTACTTCAGAATGCAAATGTCTTGTAAGATGTAGACCTTTAAGTCATTATTCTCTAGTGGGAAACTTCAGGTCTTTTCTCCTTATGATAACCTAAAAGAGAGTTGAATGGGAAGGTGAAGGTCAGGTAAGGATATGGAATGGAAAAAATGAGTGCAGCCCTGGGATGAACAGAATACAGAGAATCAGAAGGGGAAGGATGGCTGAGACTACACATTGCCTTTTCATGTTTTGTTTTCTATCAGACTTGTTTGTACAGTGGCATTAGCTTTAAATAGTCCATCATATAAAAGTATACACTTTCTACTCTGTGGAAACATTTGAAAATATTCTCTGTCCTCTCATCTTTTAATTCATTGGTCAGTCTAAACTACACCTACGAAGAGAAATTCCCCAATTATGACAATCTAATTTTGTGAAATGTGAACAAAACCAACTGTTTATTGAAAACAAGCTAAAATTAAAAAAGAATGAAAAGGTATATCTATATTGGGAGTGAAGAATATTAAAAATAGCTTGAAATAACACGAGAGAAACACAACAGTTTCTATGGAAGCAAACTGGTTGCATCCGGGATTTAGAAAGGGGTGAGTGCGTTTATGCATATTATCAACAACAATACTTGTCGGCTGTAATTTAAATCCTAATGGGTAACCTGCTAAAAAATAACCAGTAGATGTCACTAGGATCTATTTTTTTGGTACACAGTAATGCTCAATAGGCCAAGAAAAGACTGAGAAGGACTCCTGACAAAGACTCTTTTGTCAACTAAACTTTAGACAGGTTCTTCTGAGCCATTTTTACTCTTAGGCCTCATCCTTGGGCCCTTTCTTAAGTCTGCTGAGTCCAGTTTTGGCAAGAATCCTGTTAAGCCAGTTTAGAGAGAACATGTACCCTTAGATATACGATCACCCTCAATATCTGATCAATTTTCTCATCTCCCACCTTTGATGCATAAGTCCTTGGCCTGCCTTCAGCAAGAATCCTCCTCCCTTATACACAGTGGAATACTACTCTGCCATGAGAAAAGATGAAACAGTGACATTTGCAACACCATGGATGGATCTTGAGTTTATTATGCTAAGCAACAGAAAAAGTCGAGAACCATAGACTTCACTGATATGTGGGATATAAAACTGAAAGCAACAAAGGAATAAGACAAACAAATAATGAAACAAAAACTCACAGATACAGATGATAGTTTAGTGGTTACCAGAGGATAAAGGGGATAGTAGAAGAGGATAAAAGGGGTCAAATATACGGTGATGGAAGGAGAACTGACTGGGTAGTGAACTCACAATGTGATGTACACATGATATATTATAGAATTGTACACTTGAAATCTATGTAATTTCACTAACCATTGTCACCCCTGTAAATTTTAACTAAAAAAAAAAAAAAAAAAGAAAAGAAAAAAGAATCCTTCTACCTTTGATGTCTCCTCTTAATAATTTCCATTCATTGACCCCTCATTCTGCTCATTGGCCATAAATCCCCAGCTGTCTTGGCTGGTAGTTAAGCCCGGCCTCTAACCTACTGCAATAGTCTTGCCACCTATCAACAACATAGTCCTGAATAAAGTCTCCTTACCACTTACAAAAGTGTCAGAAAAGTCTTTTAACATGCCAGAGTAAATGCCAGTTGATTGATTAAGAAAAATATCAGGCTATTGTCTATGCAGGACTGTTCCCCCAAGAAAGGAGATGTCTATTTTTCAAGAGATATTTCAATATTTCTCAACATTGCTCATTTAAGTGCCAAATGTATTGAAAGCAATCACTTCCTTTGATACCTTGATCCTGACACAAGAATAAGTTTGGCATACGTGAGGACTGGCATGAAGGCTAGTGCGATGGGAGCTTACGTGGTGAGGGGAGAATCTGTATATTTAAGAAAGCATAATATTTGTTGACATATCTTATTTCTGTGGATAATATGTAGAATTTCAAATACTGACAGAAAAATCAATGTTAACATTCCAGGAAGCTCTTTTTAATAAGCATTCATTGAGCATTACTTTATACAGGGGCAGTGCAGAAAATAGAAAGGAAAGGCTGCATTGTAGAGGTGATACTTTAACCTAACATGGAAAACAGCAAACAGAAAGTGACATAAAACTTAAACAGATTTGAATTACTCATTGGAATCCACACAAGAGAGTGGTAAAGACAACAAAGGTTTCCCTAGAAAATGGAAGTAGTTTGGAAAACATACAAACAAGAGAGTTACACAAATAAACAATTCATGATGTCAGGAGGAAGACAAGTGGAGATTAATGCCAGAACTTAGGTTTAATTTTCTCTCAAATTAAAAATTAAAAAAAAAAAGAATTTTAATGTTCATGAAAAACATGTGTCATGCACTGTGGAAGCTGAGCCAATTATTCATTTATTCATAATTTCGTGTCTCTGGTACCAGACACATGGTGGGGAAGCAGCCGTGGATGAAGTAAGAGCTGCCAGGATTCAGCATGCAATTAGATGGCAAGCTGGGGAGCCTCTGCCCCACCCTCTCCCCACTTCACATTTATATAAATAGTTCCTCCCACCTTCCAGAAATGATCTGAATGAATGCAGAGGAAGGAAATTAAATGACTCCCTCCATCGGCAGGATTGCCAATACATAGTCCCCAAAGAAAGCATTTTAAAATGCTCTTTGGCCTTTAGAAAGCTGCCTCTGTGGAAAAAGGTACTGACTTCACGTGACCAAAATTGATTGAAATGTCCTCTCCTCTCTTAATTCATTGTTTGATTACAGCATAATGCCCATAAAATTAAGGTCATGGGGCTTGATCCTTCTTTAGACCAACTTTGTGGGTTTATGTTTTACCCTTGGGTACAATCCCTTTGCCCTAAAGCCCAATTTTAAAAAATCAAGTAAAAATCACATTTGGGGCTCACCTCTTTTTTTTGCCCTAATTTCCACTCCCTTTGCATTTCCTTCTGGCAATGCAAAGTACATACACACACAGAGTTGGCTTTTTTCTTTCTGAAATAACATGGCTGGTACTATAGGATTTTCCAGAGGTTTAAGACTATATTTTTTGTTAAGCTAGAAAGAGAATGCAACAGCAGAGGTATTGTGATAATTGCATAGAACAGATGGTGAGCTACTGAAGCACATTCTAAAATGGACCCTTAGACAGGGCAGAGCTGTGATGGAAACTCAACTAGATGGAAACCTGGATACTGCTGCCAGTTCTTACCCGAGTTAAAGCATCCAGCCTCACTGACCCTTGTCTCTGGCAGAAACTAGGGAAAGTGATTAGCAGAAAAACTGTCCTGGACCTAGTTCTGACCCAGTGGCTGAATTATCACCTCCTCCCTTGTATTCCCACAGTGCCCTGTATTTATTTTATGTTAGTACTTTTTTTTTCTACAACTTACACTTATTACATTTCCCTCCTAACTCTCTGCTTAGCTTACAGCTTCATGTCTGTCCTTACAGTTCCCACAGTGTGCGGCAGCAGAAGGAAAGACTGCATTCACTAGGAGAGGAAAGGCCTGACCCCAGCTAAGGGAGGTGGTGGCTGTCTGTCCATGTCTTTGACTGGGAGAAGTGAGGCCACACAGAGGTCTCAGAGGCCAGAAGGCAAGGCCAGCAGCAGCTGAGGGAGGACCAAGGAGGGCAGGACTAGCCAGAAAGGGGCTGCTACTGTTGTCTTGTCTGGAGTTGGATGTGGTATTCACCTGTGGGCTATCGTTCAACTGTCTAAGTGGCCTTGTTGGTGGAGGGCTAGGCTCTGTGGAGAGCCAAGTAGGGGAGCAACACAGCAGTGAGGAAAATCCGATGGGAAGGCATTAGAGGGGGCTCTCCTCAGCCTGTGAGGAGCAAAGTCCTCCTCCCTCAACAAGCATTCATGGAACCCTTAGCATTGATGGAGCTTCCAACAATAGACAGAACTCCTTCTGAGGAGCAGCCCGGGGGTTAGATGCCCTTCTTCTGTGTCTTTGTTGCATCCCTTGCCCAGTCCTAATACAGCACTCAACATCCTGTGTTGTAATTATCTGACTATGAGCCTTTTGAGGAAGGGGCTATATTTTATTCACTCTTGGGTGACATATTCACATACTGCCTGACATATACTAGTCACTCAACAAACATTTTTTTTCACTTGAAGGAATACATAATTTTGAACAATTTAAATGTTGAAAAACTGTAAAGGGTGGTAAGGTTTAGTTTCTCCACTAAGAAACTATGATAGCTAAAAATTACTATGAAGGGTATTAAGTAAAACGGCATTTGATTATCTCAAAAGAGCATTAACATACGTATGAAAGTACTATCCCACATGTGTTCGAGCATGGTTTACAGACAATATTTGGTTCTAAATGGATCATCTTCCCTTTCAGCAACCCTGATCTCAGCAATCGCTTGACCTGGGAGAAGCCACCACAGTGTAACAGTGTGGCTGGTGATGTCAGCTGCAGAGTTTTACTCTTTTCCTCATCCTGCTATCCTAGTACCAGAGAGCAGGAACTTTGTTGCAAGTATTTGGTTATGCCTCCATGAGGGGACATCTGTATAAGAGTAAAACTGAAACAGCACTGTTCCATCAGGATCTAACAAAGAGCATTATTCACAAAAGCCAAGATTGGAAATAACCAAAGTGTCCTTTGACGGATGATTGAATAATGAAGATGTGGTACATATATACAATGGAACACTACTCAGCCATAAAAAGATGAGATATTGCCATTTGTGACAGCATAGATGGATCTTGAGAATATCATGCTAAGTGAAAATATATCAGATGAAAAAGGACAAGAACCATATGATTTCACTTATATGTGAGCTATAAAACAAAAAGCAACAAATGAACAAATAAAAATAACTCACAGATACAGACAACAGAATGGTGGTTAGCAGAGGGGAAGGGGGTGAGGGGTGGATGAAGAGGGTAAAGGGAGTCAAATATATGATGACAGAAGGAGACTAGGTTTAGGGTGGTAAACACACAATACAGTATACAGATGTTATATTATAAAGTTGTATACCTGAAATTTATATAGTTATTTACCAGTGTTACCCCAATAAATTTAATTTAAAAAAAGATGACTCTCACAGCTTTGACAGTGGGTCACTAGAATTAATAATCACTAACATCATTCAGTGTTTACTAAGTTTTTATGAACATTCTAAGTGCTTTATATACATTTACTCCTCATAATAACCCTACGAGGTAGGTGATATTATTACTCTACTGTTGAGGAAACTGAATAGAAAAATTAAGCCACTTGGCTAAGTTCAGCTAAGAGTAAGTGATACAGACAGAATTCCAATATGGACATTCTAGCTTGAGAGTGCCCACTCACAATCACTACATTATTTTGCTGCTCACAAAAATTACACCCAAGTCCAAACATATACCTACAGAGCCACCCACCACCCAAAATGTGGATGGATGGTCCTGAGTTTAGTGCTAATGCAGAAAAGTGGTAGGGGCTGCCTACCAGTTAGAGATAGTGTTATCTGGTCTCTCCTCAAATCCCCTCTCTAGTAGGCCTCCCCGAGGCTCCAGTTGTAATGAATGTCCCACCATCGTCAGTTCTACCACAGAAACCCTTGTTTCTACAGTCTCTCTCGTACTGTGGTCCCTGGAGGGCAGGGAGTGTGTCTTTGCCTGCTTATAGCATCTAGCACTGTGCCTGGCACACAACAGTTTCTCAGCAGATGGAGACAGATATAACTGATACAAAACAACAATATAAGATAATATATCTGCCACAGTATAGTTGTAATTTTAGCAATCTTGGCTGTTTTCAGGGTAGAAAACATCACATCTCCTTTTAGTAAATATTTTTAAGCACTTAAAAGTATATAAACCCTGAATTAAATATACTGATGATCAATCTTCTTTTTCAGAAACTATGTTTCTTTACCATAATGGATTTGAAACATTTTTAGTATGGGACTTTTTGAAGTTCTGGGTGAACTTCTACTAGAAAAGTAATTGAGAGAGAAGAGGGGGCAAAGAAGGGGGAAAAAGAGGGGAGAAAAGGAAAGATGGAAGGAAGGGATAGGAGAGAGAAATAACAATGTTACCAAAATCCTAGGTTATTGCTGAGAAGAAAGCTGAAATTTTGGTAATACTTTTCCTCCAGGTAACCTGGAAATGTAATAGTGCTAATAGGGTGTGGAAGAGAAGGAGTGAGGTGCAAATGGAACAGTGATAATGGAGGAGGTGAGAAGAGGGTGGGAAGGGTTGGGCACTCAGACCCATCTCTTCACACCCCAGTCATAGGGGATGATAGTAACACTGAGCAAAACGTGTGCTAATGAGCCCTGCTGTGTCACCTGCTTCCAACTCCTTTGTCTGGGAACTCCTTGAAATTTCTATTTAATAACACTTAAGAAACACCTTCTATAAATCACACAGAGCTAAGAAGCCAGCCTTTTTACTCCCCATGACAAGATACATAAGGCGAGGCACAATTAGAGACAGGGTGAACATTCGTCCTAGATTTTTTCCAAACAGTTCTGATTTGAGATATTCTGTCCTACTGACCCCATAAGCACACCTAAATTTGCCAGTTCACGTGCCCAGACTTTTGATTTGATAATACAGTCAACAGAAACCGATAACATAAATGCTCAGGGATATGAATGAGTGTAAAACACTCATTAGTTCATTAGTTCTTTGCCCCAGATCATGTTAAACTTCTGCCTGAAAATCTCCAGTGACTTTCATTAGGTCCAGGAGAAAATCTGGAACCCTTGCCATCCAACTCAAGGCCCTATAGAATCTGATCCTTATGTCTCTCCCCTTTAATCACTACCTTCTAGTCATATTCGCCTGCTTTCTGTTCTGTGAACATGTCAAGCTTATTCCTGCCTCAGGGCCATTGCCTTTACTCCTCCCCCTGCCTAGAATGTTCTACTTGAAGCTTTTCATGATGAGCTTCTTCCATGGTGGAGACCTTGATTCAAACACCAGCTTTCAGGATGTCTCCCCTTATAGTCCTACCAGTACTATTAATAGTACTAAACTAATACTACCCTCACAGCCCCAGCCCCCCAACACCTTCTTGGACATGGCCCTCTACTATAATCTTCATGGCACGTATCGTGATCTAGAATCATCTTATTTATATGATTGTCTGTTTTCCCCAATAGAATGTAAGCTGTAGGAGGGATGGGGTCTGTGTCTGTCAAGCTACTACAAAAGTATCCGGCACAAAACAGCTTCCTAATAAAGAAAGAGTAGGTATCTAACCAATATTTTCATGCTAAAAGACTAAATAAAGGTATGTCTCATCCCCTTTGTAATTAAACACAGTGTAAGATACACAACATGCCTTAGAAATGAGGAGGGGTAACAGTAACCTAGCATGTGAACCCCACGAACAAGCCCCTCCCTGTCTCCACATCGTGCCCCCTTCTCCTCTTGTCTTTTCAGTTCCCCCACCTCTGAACTAACAGTGATTTTGGGGAAACATTTCTCAATCCACATATAGTTTACTATACAAATTGTTACAATATTCAAAGATTAGGTCCCAACGGCCCTCTCTTGGGAATAGAATAAGTAGGAGAAAATATCTTCAAATGGAGAATTATATGCACTTTGGTTTCATTTTCTCTGTGCACATTTCAGTTTTCTCTTTGCTCATTTTTCTTTCTGCACAACACTCATAAACCACCGGCAGGATGAAGGCAGACAGGTTGCTCACATGGCCATATTCCCATGCTCAGCCTTGAGCACGTTAGGATTTTTTCTTAATATCTAGTGCTTTCTAACACATACTCTGTACTAAATACTTCATAGCAACTTTTATTAGCCGGAAGAGGGTAGTTGGTTCTCTGCATTATTCAAACTCTGATCTTCTCTAAATCTGTCAATAATGGCAGAGAAGCACCTGAAGCCACAGTAGTCTCGTTATAAATTTTCACAAAATGAACCAATAAAAAGCTGTTGATAGTGTGGTGTGACTAAATCCTTTATATTTCACATTTTTTGGGAGAACTGAACATGAAAGCCAGATCTTCTAAGTCCTGATATTTACTCCTTTGAAAGAGACAGTTGTTGGATACCTTCTGCATTCCAGGCCCTAGGCAACGTGCTGAGGATACAAAGTCTAGTAAGACATATTTCGTCACATCTTCACGGATCTGGTAGTCTAACCCTATGAATATTGTACACTGATTTGTGACGGAGATACATGTTGGAAGGTGTGGAAACTAGAATATCAGCTGCCCTCGGACATGTAAGCTCCATGCAGGAGCTTGTCTATTCCGTATCTTAGTGTCTAAAACTGACTGACACATAATAGTCACTCAATAAATACTCAGGAAAAAAAAAGAGTGAATCTAAATCAGATTGTGCTGCCAGGTAAGGTTTCCTGGAAGGAAAGAGGAAGGAAGGAAGGAAGGAAGGAAGGAAGGAAGGAAGGAAGGAAGGAAGGAAAGGAAGGAAGGAAAGAAAGAAGGAAGGAGTCTACTTGAGAAAGAATGACAAGGAAGAACCTTCTAACTGTTCCTAGCTCTACTTTGTCCTGAATTTTCCAGGGCTGGAGAAACTCTTAGGCTATTGCAAACCATTGTGTGTGATGATGAAGCATTTGTGAGAGCGACTGGGGGATAAATACATTGATTTCTATACTTTTTAAATCAGAATTTTCTGTATATTGATGGTTGAGTCTGAGACACTGCATTTCAAAGACAATTGTAATATTATTTGGCATATGAAAATGTGTCCCTTGAAAAACCAAGAGAAGTTGTCAAGTCTCTTCTTTCTGAATGGCACTTTTGGACTGAGAGGTGAGTTTTCAGTAAGGACATATCAGTTGAGGACCTTGACCTTCCACTCACAAACCCACCTTCTGCAGTCATGTTTGTCAGTCAATTGGTGGTGTTGGCTGAGAGTTTCACAGGTTTAGGGTGGTCAGGCCTGCCCACAAGTTCTTAAGAACTCAAAATGATTTTCTGCATTAGTATCAAACTTTACAAAGTGCTACCGAAGAAAAAACTTGGGATACATTGATCAGCTATTATATTACTCCTTCTATTTTAGTTAATTAAATCGAGGCTCAGATTGATTAATTGATTAAAAATCACAAAGTTAGATAGTGGAGGAGCTGGACCTTGATCTCAGGGTTTGGCTCCAGGTCTGTGCTCATTCTCCTGTCCTGCATTCCCGCCAAGGCAACAACAGCAAGACTGGAAGCACCAATGGAGCCACCAAAGACAAAAAACAACAAAAAGTGCATTCAGGGCTGCATCAAGTCCTGAGGTTGAAAGTTCAATGCAGTAGGGTTTTCTGACCATCGCAGCACCCAGATGTACAGGTGGGCGGTGTATTAGTTAACATAAGATAGGTGATGCTGCAGTAACAAATGACCCCACACTTTCAGTAGCTTTAACAGTAAAGAATTTTTCTCTCCCATGTATTCCACGCAGTATGGATGTTCCGCTCATCAGCTTTGCCATGCTTCCATATCTCAGAGGCACGGAAGAGGATGGGAGTATGGTCGCCTGTACATTGGCTCCTAAAGCTTCTGCCTAGAAGTGACAAATGTCACTCCACTCTAATTGTACTGACTAAAGCAAGTCAAATGACCAAGTCTGCCATCAATACTCTCCCAGAGAAGGAGAATGAATCTCCTGAACAATAATACAGTACGTCACAGTTGCTCAAGCAGCTTTTGTGATCTTTTAAAGCCATAATAGCTATGGACAGCACTATTGTCAAACCAGCATCTCTGAATCTAAATGACAGTCACCAATCTCTTACCTAACCAGGCTCTCAACACTTTGAGCTTCTGCCAGAGGATATGTTTGTGCAGGGATATGATCTCTTCGCCAGAGGAAAAAAAGGGGAGGCTGTGGTCAGGGGCCCTGAGTTCTCTTTATGTGTCCAAATGAGCTGCCGGCAATGGCTGGAACTAAAGTAGCTAGGAAATATTTTACACTCTTCATAGCCAGCCACTAGTTTAAGTGCTATGAAAGCAGCTCTATCTTGTTCACCAGTGGATATTCAGTACTTAGCATGCTTCCAGACGTGCACCGTGATAATAGCTCACACATGTGCTAGACACTTTTTTAAGACTTTACTTGGATTAGCTCTTTAAATCTTCCCAGCCCTAATGAGACAGTACTCTCATTATCCCCATTTTACAGATAAGGAAAATGTTGCACACAGGTTAAAGAACTTGCTCAAGTTCCCTTAGCTAATGAGAAGGAATTTGAATCAACTTACTATGTAAAACTGTAAACAATAAATGTTGAATATATTGGTTATTCATTTTAATTTGTGTACTTGTGGGTACGAGTGGGGTTAAAAGCATTTAATTGGCAGTTAACCAGAAAGCATTACCTCACTATTTTGGGCCCAACAGTCTTAATGTACCGCTAGTTGTAATCATCAATTGCCTAGGTAAAAGCTCAAATTAAGCTGTGGGGACAGAGCCAGGAGTGCAGTTTCCAGGCTCTCGGCCTCACGTGGAAAGGTGCTGGCTCAGGTAGTAAATGGCCATCACTGTGATTGGATGGCCATCAGCTGTGGCTAGTTGGCCGTCAGCTGTAACCAGTGAGCCATTGGCCACTAATATAACTGCCGTGGCTAGACTAGCAGAAAATGGGGGCTAGCAAGAAGATGGTGGCTGAGCTAGCAAGCGGCGGCGGAGTGAGGGTTGCGGATCGTGTGGCTCCTGCTTCCTGTATCTCCAACCCAGCCGCCAGCAAGAATATAGTGGTATGACCCTGTCGTGCGGGGGACCCCGCTCGCTGCGCCATTTGTCGTGCAGGGAGGCCTGCGGGGTCTCTGCTCCCGCTCCCCTCATAATGCAGGATATGGTGAGGCCAAAAAGGAACACCCACAGAGCCATAAGTAGGGGAGTCATACCACTATATTCTCTCTGGCGGCACTATACTCTCACTAGAGGCTGGATCCACACTGTCCACAAACCGCCATCCACGCTTGCCAGCCCAGCCGCCATCTTCTTGCTAGCCCCCATCCTTCTCTTCTTCCTCCTAGCATAGCCACAGCAGTTATATTAGCGGCTAATTGGCTAACTGGCTACAGCTGACGGCCCATCAGCCACAGCTGACGGCCATCTACTACCCGAGCCAGCACTCCTCCACGTGAGGCCGAGAGCCTGTAAACTACTTTCTGGGGCTCTGTTCCCACAGACCCCCAGAAAGTAGTTTACCTATGGCTCTGTGGGTGTTCCTTTTTGGCCTAGCCACATCCTGCGTTCTTATGTGGGGAGCGGGAGCTGAGACCCTGCAGGCTGCCCTGTGTGACATAAGCTCTTTCAAAATATCATTTTGGCATTCTGTAGAAACAAAGGTCAAGATACTGTGAAAGCTGAAAGGTGATTCTCTGAGCCTGCACATGAAGACAACAAAATCAGAAGAAATCAGGGCTCCAACCCGTCCAGTCAGCCATGGAATGCTCTGGCTTCATTCTGAGTGAAACGTTCCGGTGTTACAAATGCTACAAAATAGAGCAGCCCTCACAAGTGTTACCATTTTTGTTTTGGCTGGTGCTCTAAAGAGATAGGTCACGGAGGACACATGGCAAGCTGTCATTAGAGGCCTGCCTTCTGGCTCACCTGCATGTGGCTGCACGAAACTTCCTATTTCCTAAGAAAGCATTTCCTATCTCAAGTCCTATCTATAGTCTCTGGCAGCTCACTGCTCCTCCTAGATCTCTTAAAGTCTTCCTTACAGTCAGGAAGTCTTCCAACATAGATCTAACCACTTAAACTGAAGCGTTCTTTTAGTAGCACCCTAATTATGTTAAACCCTGACGCTTCCAATTCTTCCTCACCAACACATTTAGTTTTAATATCCTCCTTCTGAAAAAAAAAATCTTTCTTTCCCAGTGTTAGTGTCTCTTCCAAGACCTAAGTAAATATAACCTTATCCTATCAGATGTCTTACTCCCAATGCCTGAAATAGAATAACAGGGCAGAATTTCTTGCTTACTAATGCAACACTATTCATTTCAGTCACGGTTCTCCAACTGTCCCATATGCCAGAAGCTCTATGATTCATTGATAAATGATTTCATAAGCCTTTGCATTTATGTAGGTCAGAGGTGGCAAATTCAAATGCCACTAGTGACCAGACAAGTCATGTCAATGAGTAAAATAAGCAGAGCTTGAGAGCCGTGAAATAGAGAGTCAAGGTTCTATTCATAGGAGCCCGCTATCCAGGGCTTTGGCCACTGTTGTCATGCAGACAGGAGGCTCCGTGCTGCCACATCTGATTCTTCAAGAGAAGTTCAAAATTTGGATGTTTTTTAAACTGTGAGAACTTGTGATTTTTAAATGTTATCTCCAATTTAAAATATTGTGGGAAAAGAACACTCCAGGCAGAGAGAACATGAAAGAACATGGTATGTTTGAACAAATTTAAGTCATTTAATGTGCTAGGGTGCAGTGCATAATGGAAAACAGGAGGAAATGGGGCTGGAAAGTCCCTTGGATTTTATCCTGCAGGTGATAAAATTCCATTTAAGGATAGTATGAGTTACATGACATAGTTAGATTCACATTTATATTTGAACAGTTAAAAGGAGGAGCAAACTGGGGTTAGGACAGGAGCCAGGAGGATGCCCCAACAATCCTGGGGAATATGTTGAGAACCTACCATTGACCGGGATGCAGAAGAGAGATGGACTTAAGAGCTTATTGGAGGAGAATAAGCAGGATGTGGTGATGGATTCAAAGTGGTTGTGAAGGAGAAGGAAGGATTGAGGATGTCACTCAGATTTCTAGGTTGGAAACGTTAACGGGTAGTGACACCTGTGTGGGGGCAGAGCCCCAGAAAGAAGTTTCCAGGCTCTCGGCCTCACATAGAAAGGTGCTGGCTCAGGTAGTAAATGGCCACCAACTGTGATTGCATGGCCATCAGCTGTGGCTAGTTGGCCGTCAGCTGTAACCAGTGAGCCATTGGCCACTAATATAACTGCTGTGGCTAGGCTAGCAGAGGAGAGGAGAGAGAGGAGAGAGGAGAGAAGAATGGGGGCTAGCAAGAAGATGGCGGCTGGGCTGGCAAGCGTGGATGGCGGTTTGCGGACAGTGTGAACCCAGCCTCCAGTGAGACCGTAGTGGTGTGACTCCCCTACCTATGGCTCCGTGCGTGTTCCTTTTTGGCCTCGCCATATCCTGCGTTCTTGTGTGGGGAGCAGGACCAGAGACCCCGCAGGCCTCCCTGCACGACAAATGGCGCAGCGAGCAGGGTCCCCCGCACGACAACCTGTCATTCACTGGGGCTGGACATATAGAGGCAGGAGCAGGTAAAGTGGGTAGAAAGTAGAGGTGACGTTGAGTTCAGTTTGACAAGTTTTGTGTGATGTGCTTGTGAGACATCCAGGTGGGTGGGCTAGAGACAATTTCTTGGGAGACATCCGTGCAAGCGTGGTGCTTAAAATCCTGGAGTGGATGATGAGACAAGAGACAGTCTGGGCACAGGAGCTGGACAACAACAAGCTTTTAGCTAGGGAATGGAGAAGGACGACGTATAGGGTTAATGAAGCTATAGTACTCTCACTGCCATCACATGTACCCTCAGAGACTTGTATCCCACAAAAAGCCACAATGGGTGGGAGAGAGAGCAATGCTTCCCAGGCCTACACATTGCAATGGTTCAGATATCTAAGCTGACAAGTGGAAGGCCACACTGCATGTGGCAATCCGATAAAAAACCCCTGATGGAACTAAACGTGACATCTATAATAGCTCCTGAAAAGGCCCCAGGTGGCCTAGATTGAATACAATAAAGAAGCTTTCCTGGGGCTACCCATTCCCTCTCGTGCAATTCTTCTTCAAAAAACCAACTGCAGCTGGGCATTTTATCACACTTGGAAAACTGCGTCCAGTGATTTCAGCTTTGACTCCATCAGCAGGCTTTCTAGAGACTCAGGCAGTTATCGACTTCTGAATCTGCACAGGCACATTGTGGGAAACAGAACCTTGCCTTTTGCCACAGACACCAGCCTCATGGGGCTTGGGCTAACATTAAATGCAAAATAGCACCTGGCACTGGCGCACCAGAGACACCCTGGCTATAGTATTGTGGGACTCCTGTTATGGTATAGCACCTCAGTGGCCTCTAGAGTATGGTAACCATTTCTGAAACTTATTTCTAAAGACGAAATATATTTACATTTTACTTATGTAACCTTTAAAATTTTTTAAATTTAATTTTTAAAAAATTTAAATTTTTTACAGGGCTGTGGGCTTTTGCTCCATATGTATGGTGACAGAAAATAAACGTCCGTTATTTTGGTGGACTATTATATTTTTTTCCCTACTACACATTCAATTTATATATATTCTCTTGCTGATTATTACAGAGAAAACTATTGATTTGGAACCATCTCTTCTTTGATCCCAGAGTCAGGACCTCATTTTCTCAGCATTCCTTTTTGAAACAAAACAAAAATTTCAAAATGCCAGCAAAGCATCTTAAAGAAATCAAGAATAAGTAATGCATCGAGGATGGTATCCTCAGAGGTTCATCCACATTACTGTTAATCCTGCTTCAGGATTGATCTGTTTTCATGAATGAGGTTGTGTATTAACTACCTAACATAGAGTTGGTCTGAAAGCAATCCACTTTGTTTAAGTGGGGCCACTAACTCGTTAGTACAAGCTTTATCTATTCTTAAGGTCAATAACACTAAAACATAAAATTTACTGATGTCATTCTTTCTTAATGCATTCTGGCAAAGAATAAAGCTCTTGGATGCTGTCAGCATAAAGATGATTTGTGTCACAGGTCATTGGTTGATATTATTTGGGAATGGAAGAGGAGAACTGGTCTAGTTGGGATTTGAGGTTATTTGGTTGCCTGGGAAAGTGATCTTAAATCACTTAAATACAGAAGATAGCAGGAACAGACAGCTAGAAACCAAAAATGAACACAGGAACATAGTGGAAAACAACAACAACAACCAAAAACCTGTAAACTAGTAGTGAAGGTGAGTGAAGCCTCGATGGGCAAACAGACATACAGAAAGGATCACAGAGACACCAACCAAGCAACCACACATGGATCAAAAGCAGGCAAGTTGCAGCAGGAGTCAGGTGTGGATACACCTTCAAAGGCCTGGGGCAAATCTGTTTTGCCTATAGAGATTGTACTAGCTTTCTAGACAGAGACTGCAAATTATTCCTTCAATATCCATTCTCTCCATTTTCCCTTAATAGAATCCACAAATTTTAGCTGAACATGTGGCTACTTCTATACAGATTACATTTCCCAGCCTCCTTTGCAGCTTGGGATGGCTATGCAAGTCAGTTATGGCTAATGAAACATCAGTAGAGGTTATGTGTGCACCTTTCTGTATACCCTCCAACAGAAGCTGGGGACAGAGCCAGGAGTGGTTTCCAGGCTCTCGGCCTCACGTGGAAAGGTGATGGCTCAGGTAGTAAATGGCCATCAACTGTGATTGGATGGCCATCAGCTGTGGCTAGTTGGCCGTCAGCTGTAACCAGTGAGCCATTTGCCACTAATATAACTGCTGTGGCTACACTAGCAGCAAAATGGAGGCTAGCAAGAAGATGGTGGCTGAGCTAGCAAGAGCCGATTGCAGTTAGCATGGCTTGTTGTAGCTAGCAAGTGAGGTGGGTTGGCAGAGAAGTGGACGGCAGGTTGTGGATAGTGTGGCTCCTGCTTTTGTGTCTCCAACCCAGCCACCAGTGAGAATATAGTGGTATGACTCCCCTACATATGGCTCTGTGGGTGTTCCTTTTTGGCCTCACCGTATCTGCATTCTTATGTGGGGAGCCGGACCAGAGATCCCGCCTGACACCCTGCATGACACCCTCCCTGCACTTTTCTCCACCTCTGGACTAAATGTGGATGTTATGATGTTGAGCCATGTGGACGAGGGTTATCCCCTAAAACAGGGTGGAGCAACAAGAAAGACACAACATGGGTCTCTGATGAACTCATGGATCAGAACTATCCTACCTACCATGTCAGACTTTTGTTGGAAAGGGAAGTAAAGCCACTGACATAATATCCTACCTCAATCAATCTTTCTTATTCCTGTTTATTCTGTGAATGCACATACATGTTTGTGGACATATGTGTCTTAAAGGCATCCGATACATCATTGATAATTTGAACATGATTACCACAAGTCAGATGACTTAAATCGCTTAAGATTAAGGAAAAAAAATCTTGGCAATATGCAACCGCAGCATATGTTTCATCTGTGAAGTTTTACAGGTGATTTTAAAACAATTATTAAATCCAGTTTCATTGTATCAATATTGGTATTGGGGATCCAATTAGGAGGAGAAAACATTCCATGAGAAATCATCTGTATGGTCTGCAACCCCCTTTCTTTAAATGGTATAAGAATACCCATTGACACAGTTAGCAAGCAAAAGAACTCATTGGATTGTCAATTTAGTGACACATACAAGGAACCTGGTTATGATGCGGTTCTGGGATCACCCCTGATTGTGCCCCCATGTGAACCAGGTGTAGAGCTTGGCTTCTCCCCATCTGTGGAGCTGGGACACTGGTTGGTACTCTTATTTATGCTAAAAATCCTTTCTTGGAAGCAGGTATAAACCACTGCTAGTTCAAAACCAAAGTGTCTGTGTTGTGCTGCTATAGTAATGCCCTCTCCTAGGCTTGACTGCTGCCTCATAAATGTGACCAGGTCTTTGGATTTTGATATATGAATAACTGGGTCACTGGATTCTGATTTTGTGTTTGTTCCTGAATACCACTATATTAACTTACTACTGTGGCCATGACAATTTACCTCAAACTTATTGCCTTAAATAACACAAATTTATCTCACAGTTCTGTAGGTCAGCAGTCTGACGTGGGTCTCACCGACCAAATTCCTTTCTGGAGGTGCCGGTGGGGCATCAGTTTTTTGCCTTGTCCAGCTTCTAAAGGCTGTTGCGTTTCTTGTCTTGTGGCTCTCTCCCTCAGTCTTCAAAGCCAGCAAAGGCACCCTGAGTCCTTCTCACATGGTATCAGCCTGACTTCCTCTCTTGCCTGTCTCTTTGCCTTTAAAGGGCCCTTGTGATTACATCGGGCCCAGACACCCAGGATAATCTTTCCCAGCTGAGGGTCAGCTGATTAGCAACCTCAGTTCCATCTGCAACCTGACTTCCCCTTTGCAACACATTCACAGCTTCCGGGAATTAAAACATGGACCTCTTTGGGGGATCGTTATTCTGCCAACCACAATCACTTCTGAATTAAGTAGATTAATTTTTGAGTCTCTGATTGGAGCTGGATTACTTCTTTAACTGTATTCTTTCCAACAGAGGACAGAGGTTTAGGTGACTCTGAACAATCGGGATGAAAACAATGGAAGAGTTAAACATGGATCATCTTTAAAAACCCACAGGAAGCATTCCTTGTAAATTCCTCACCCTCTCAGAAAGTCTGGGGCCCTCCCCTCCTGGGGAGGGGCAGGAATTGTCCTTGTGCCTCCCTGTGAGCACATTAATACTTCTCACTGCATAGCAGCAGATTAAGATGAAAGGAACTTCAGAATAATCTGCTCCACCAGAATCATCAGGACAGGGGTCAGGTCATCAGAGATACTATGAAGTCACTGTGCATTCAAGTACACTAGCATTAACGTGGTCAGACTATCTTCCTCTCTGTCTTGAGTTTTTACAGCTTTGTTTTCTTTAACTGGATTTACCTCAGAAATAAGAGAGCCTTGGAACCAACTTCTTTTGGACTTCCAGTAACTAAACCTTCTTTGATTGGTAGTAAACAAATTCCCGCACTTAGCCTTTTCTCTGCTCAAAGAGCTGTTTGTAGACATTCCGTTCCAGCTTAGTTGTCATTGGAATCAGACTCCACCATACCAGCAAAATACCACAATGCATTAACAGCTGTGGCCAGCCTTTCCCTGAACCACCTGTGAATCAGCAGCAGCGTAAGTAAGATACAGAGCCTCAATATGCTACATAAAAAGAAGGTGTAATTTTAAACTTACTAATATGGTGTGGGTAATTCCACTTCTTGTAGAGCTATTGCATAGTTTTCCACATTTCTTGTTTATCTTTATTAGCATCACAAACTGGATATCCTGCACTCCTTAGCTGGTTCTCTCAACCCTGACTTGGGTGATCACCTGAAAAACGATTAGTATTGCTAGAAATTAAATCTCACAACCTGACTCCCTGACTCTGAGTACCAGAGTCCCTAGGACATAGCTGAAAACTATGACATGACTGCACAATATGATGCTCAATATTAGGTAGAGTAAGAAAACTTGTCATAGGAATTGAATGCCTATTGAAAATAACGTCAGGATCAAACGTATACATTAATTCCAATTTTACACAAGAGGGTCATATTTTAAATATTCAACATATTCCAAATATTTTATTTAAGCTGGATAAAAGTGAAGACACACCCTAATTTAATAGAGATTTCTGATACCAGACATAATAATCTTCATTTGTTCATTTAATTTCTCATGGTATTAGTTTTCACTATAAATTGAAAATCCAATTAGCATGTTATTAATGAGAGTATATGTATGGGCACACAGCACTTATAAAACAATTTACTAATTAGTGCTTTGTGGATGTCTTTCCATTAACATCCCCATTGCAATAATTATTAGCATTGCAAAAAATATTAGCATTGCCAATTTCCTCTAGCTAATATCAGGTCTCATATCTTCAATTTTAACTTTACAAGAAGTTTCTTTAAACTGAATAGCAATGTTAATATTTTCCCTGAAGGAATTTAGAGCAACACTTCCTTTTAAAAAGGCCAATAAAGCAATTCCTATGGAAATGAAAATATATTTTGTTTGTAACCAACTGCTATCCTTTTTATCTATGACCAGTGAATTTTGCTTTTTTATGTGAATGTATTTTACCTTTCCCCCATAATTCTCTATAAGCAACACAACAAATTATAATGAGTACAATCAGATCTATAAAATTATTGAATTGTTCAAATACTGTTCTTTTGGAAATCTTTGCCTAATAACGCCCTAAGTACCTATTTAATCTTGGGTTGTTTCCAGTATAGGCATTAGCTGGAAGATACTAATTTATTTATGGTATGTATAGTACTTTCCCACAGCTGTTGTAACAAGTTACCCAGAATTGGTGGCTTAAAACAACAGTTTATTCTCATACAGTTTTGGAAGCCAGAAGTCTGAAATCAAGGTGTTGACAGGACGGCACTTCCAGCAAAGGCTCTATGCAAGGATTGGTTGGTTCTTTGCCTCTTCTAGTTTTTGGTGGCTGTTGGCATTCCTTGACTTGTGACTGTATTAGTCTAATCTTTACCTCATGCCTGCTTCTCTTTTCTGTGTCTTCTCTGCTGTCTGTCTCTAGACCACTATGAGATGTAACCTTATGCCTGTCAGAATGGCCATCATCAATAAATCAATAAACAACAAGTGTTGGCGAGGATGTGGAGAAAAGGGAACCCTGGTGCACTGTTGGTGGGATTGCAAATTGGTGCAGCCACTATGGAAAATAGTGCGGAGGTTCCCCCCAAAATTAAAAATAGAATTACCTTATGACCCAGCAGTTCCACTTCTGGGCATTTATTTGAAGAAGTCCAAAACAATAGTTTGAAAAGATATAGTCACCCCTATGTTCAATGAAGCATTGTTTACAATAGCCAAGGTATGGAAGCAATTTAAACACCTATCAATACATGATTGGATAAAAAAGAAATGGTACATACATATATGATGGAATATTACTCGGCCATAAAAAGAATGAAATCTTATCATTTGTGACAACATGGATGGTCCTAGAGGGTATTATGCTAAGTGAAAAAAGTCAAAGAAAGAAATAATTTCACGTATGTATGGAATCTAAAGAACAAAACAAATGAGCAAACAAAACAGAAACAGACTCATAGACACAGAAAACAAACTGACGGTTGCCAGATGGGAAGGAAGTTGGGCGCTGAGTGAAAAAGATGAAGGGATTAAGAAGTACAAATTGGTAGTTACAAAATCATCATGGGGATGTAAAGTACAGCACAGGAAATATAGTCAATAATATTGTAATAATTATGTATGTTGCCAGGTGGGTACCGGACTTATCAAGGGGATCACTTTGTAAATTATATAAATGTCTAATCTCTATGATGTACACCTGAAACTGATATAAAATAATATCAAATGTCAACTGTAATTGAAAAATTTAATAAAAGAGAAACCAAAAGTGGAAATTAGATATAACAAATTTGAGTGTAGTTTTTACAAGAAAGATAACATAGCACTCTAATCAGCACGTTCATATGTAAAAGATGGCCTAAGGGTATATATTTGAAGCTAAATAAAATAAGACTAAAAGGGGTATCATTTTCATTATTCCCTACTGGAATTGAATTAAAGTAGTCAACCAATTATCAATATTGATTACATTACACAAGAAGGTTTATACTATATTTGAACCTAATTTATATGATAGTTGTAGTTTAATTTTAAGATTAATCATTTAAAAATCCTAATAGATTTCAATTGGATACTGTGGAAACAGTAACCAGTAGACAAATGTTTATAGGAAATAAAAAAGTCAATACAGTTTCTATAAACAATATATGCCTTTTATTATACTAGGTGTGATAGGGAAACACCAGAGAAATATGAATCATGTTTCATGCTCTCAATGAATTAGAATTTGGTTGAGGGTAAGACACAACATCAAAAAGAACAATAATCAATACATGGAAGACAAACATCTGAGGTACATTTTGTAATATAATAAAAAGAACATACATGGGTATTTCTGTGGGCTGTTGGAATCAGACAGTTTCAAACATGAGATTGGATCTGAGTTGAATGGTGAAGTAGGAAGACTAGGAAAGTGAGGGAAGATAGCTGGAGAGCAATTGGGTAAGCAAAAGTAAGAGGTAAAACAGGCCAGTATATGAAAGTGCAGGAAGGGGCTGCTGGTGGGAACGCAGCTGGTTCTCCCATTAGAACTAACTCTGAACACCATGAAAGCAGAGGCTCATTTCCTTCTTCTGGGAAGGCTTCAGTGGTAGGTGAGAGTTGAACGAATATAAGAGTGGAGGGAGAAAAAAGCTTATAAGTGTGCACGGGAATTTCCCCCAAACACCAAGTTCACAAGCAAAAACAAGAGCAACTATTTGCAAGCACTTATCTTGGTTAGAAAACCAACTTTTAAAAAAGGGGGTGAACCATAGTAGGGGATTGCATTGCGCAGGACCTTTATATATATTTATATTGTCTGAGAGAGGAGACTGAGAAGTCAGGGTCCCAGTAGGAGACATTTAGAAAAGATTCATCTATGGACTTAGAGCAGTGACATTTAGATGTTGTTTTTATATCCCTTTAGGATCACTCCCATGTTCATCCTGAATTAAATATCTTTATCACACACACACACACACACACACACACATTAACATAAACCTAAAAAGTCTATTATTTCCTTTAAGAAGTACCTCAACCACATCACGAATCCTAGGTCATTGGCTAAAATGCTCAAGAAAGGTTGGAAATTCAGTACTATGCTTTGTGCCCAGGAATTGTATAAATGGCCACATGAATGTAGCCTAGGGAGTCAAGAGAAAAATGGAGAGTCTAGAAAGAAGGGAGAGCAATTAAAGTAATGCCTGCATCTTGCTCTGTGAAGTCACTATCGCCGGTTAACTGATGATCTAGCTTTTCTGTGACCTTCTGCAATAAGCTCATGCCCTGAGTTTGGGTTTACGACCCAGATGGTTTAGAGAGTTAACGTGGATCACAGTGCTTTGGTATGTAGAGAGAAGAAAAGTAGTTTCAATACTTAAAAATAATGAAATAAATATAGACTAAGAATGGAAAACAAATTTGCCTGGATAGTGAAATATAGTTTATATAGCTCAACTAGAAACAACTAAAGGACACAGGTTAACAATTTCCAAATATCTGAAGAATCTAAATAACCAAGTAGAAAACAAATTAGCTTGAGGCATACTGTTATGGTTAGAAGAAATGGAAAGAAACAAGCAAAGAAAATACTTCTTTTCAACAATTAGAGATCAGAAAAAAGGCGTTTAGATCTATTTAAAGACTAAATTATGAGATTATCTATAAGGAAAATGAATAGGGAGTTTTTAGGAAAGGCCTGTAAAAATGTGACTTGTGAGCATTTTGGGGTAGATTGGTATCTCATCAGACACAGCTTGAGAAGGTGTACAGCCCCAAGCATGTGTACTTGGCATAGGTAAGCACTTAAGACTCACTTTTTTTAAATCTCAAGAAATGGTTATTTTGGTTGCAGAGAAGAGAGCATATATTGGCATCTATCTTTCTTCAGTCTCCCCAAAATTCCTGCTTAGCCAGAAAAGCACAGCATTTCTGCAATTTTCACATGTCCGCTACCAGCCTCCACTTTGACTATAAGCTCCTGGCATGAGGATCTTCCCTGATGTGTCCAGACATCTCACACTCACTCAGTGCCTGGCATATTGTAAAAGCCCACGAGTGGAAGACTAACTTTTCTGCTTTGAAGCATGGAAAACAAACACCTGACATGAGGACTTTGGAGTTCAACGCTAAAACTTTGGCAAGAGACCTTGCTCTGCCACGGTTTATGCAGTGGTAAAATCGGTATAAACAATGGTCCCTGTGTCATGGGGCGGGGGGTTGTGAAGATTAAATGCAACACATGTGACATGCTGAGCACTCTGCCTGGCTTGGAGTAGCTGCTCAATAATTGTTAGCTCATTGTTATGTTTTATCAATGCATTAAAGTTATGTTCAAATCACAAACATAATCAAAACATTTGATCCAACATGTCTTCTCTAAAGGTCTATATGGATTACAATATGCGCGGCCTGATTGGCACTGATATTTCAGGTGGCTGATAAATTTATGTCCCATAATATGAGGTCTTGGGGTGGTGACTTTGTAACCTCCACCTCCTTCAATTTGCTTGGTGAGGTTAAATTCTGAAATGACCAGGCAAGCTATACCCTACCCCTCCATTTTCTATTTTAACCAAGTGTAAAGATCCTTCTTTGTTCCTGCCTCTCCAAAAAATGAAATGCCAATTAAGGGATTTGTCAATAAAGAGCTTTGGTTTTACTTCTCCCATAACCTTAATCTTTAGCAATAGAGAATTTTTGAATTTAAAACTTTTGTGGCTTAAATATCAGATGAACACCTAGAGCTTCCAGAAAGACTCAGCAGAACTGGAAACGTTGGCTGGATTTTCATTTTAAGAGGTATTTGTTCTATTTTTTGTAAAGAACATTTTAGAAATAGTTGTAACATATAATTTGTGTTACTTGATTTGCATAAACATAATGATTTTCAGTGAAAATAATTTGCACTCAGTTGATTTTGGAATACTCCTTCCATCTTTTTCCTGAGATTTTGAAGGGAAAACTATTTCATATAGGTGTGCTCATAAGCTATTACTCTCTAGAACTAAATGTGTCATCAGGGTCATTACCAGTTAAGAGAAATGCCTACCCACTCATGTTACATTCAATGGGAGGAATGCCTCTAAAATTAACAGAGTTCAGATGTTGACTCAGTATAGGCCTAAACCAACTATCGAACAACTCTAAAAATAAAATATAATGATTTTGTATGTAGACAGCTGTGCTGGCACTGAGTAATCTCCATTTATAATAATTACCCAATTCTGTGACCAAATTTCATTCTCTCAGTACTATTCCCTCTGGATATTTAATATGCTCATTTGTGTTCATGCAGATTAATGAATATTAAATTGTAATGATCAGATTATAGTTTAACCAATAATTTAGAACTAGAAATGTACTTTGAATGCAATTGGGTTACTCTTAGATTTTGAATAATGTAAAATAACCATTTACAATTTAGATTATGTACAGTTACATCAAAACACTGGAGCAGAATATGTGATAGATGCTTAGAATTATTATTTGAATCTGGAAAAATAACTTTGTAGTGAATTTCTGTATAGTGTTCATTCAACCCAATATAATTAGTAAATTAAATAACCTTTACTGGGAATTATTAATTAGGTATTTAATAAAAAAAACAAATATTTATTTTATATAGGTAATTTCTGACTACTTCATCTTGATATTGGTTAAATAAAATTTTGGGCTCTAGCCCACAACTCTAATCACCACTTAAAATTTTGTGTTTATATGAAAATATACCCTTTATCGCAAACAACTGACTCAGTGAACTTTGAGGATATAAATCCTTAGCCTGGAGAGGAGAATACACAGATGGAACTTAATAGCTATGGAATTATTTGGAAAAAATGTGTCAGGTATGATTTACATAATTTCCAAAAGTAGAAATTCAAACAGTGAGTGATAAGTATAAGAGGGAAATTTCAGATCAAAGTAAGAAAGAATTTCCCATCAGGCAGAGCTGACCAGAGATGGATGTGCTGCTTCAGATGGGGACAGCTCTCCTACTCAAGCAGTTTCTTAAGAATAGGCCAGATAGCCACTCAGCAATGATGGTGTGGAAGAAATCTAAGTCCACAAGGAGTGTTTAGACTTAGCTGCTAAGGTTTTGTTATTTTGCAGTTGCCAAAATAAGTGTTTGGGATTGTCTGTAGAATTTATTCAACTCAACTACCGGTTTCTCTCATCAAGTTACCATGGCACTTATTTGTATAGTAATACATCACCAAGTTTGAAAAGAGGGACATCTGGTGGATGAAATAAGCAAAACGAAAGGGTATTTCCTGTTCAAATTTTAAATGACTTTTTACTTTTAATTGATTTTTCCATTAAAAATATTAACCAATCTATCTAGCTTCATAAATACATAGCTAACAAAAGACAATAATTATTCATGAACAGGTGATTTGGGTAAGATAATTGTTTCATTTGTTCCTTTAATGTATGTTTGATGAATGGCTTTTTAGTCATTTTCCTTAATTAATTCAAGTTAGGCTCTCTGAGAATGAATTTGCTTGTCCATGTAAAACACAAGCACATGACCCTTTCAGCTACCAATTAAGATCTGTTCTTTTAAGCTTAATAATTTTGCATGGGGAATGGCAAACAAACAAAAAATATCCAATTACTTAAACTATAAATGCAACTGTTTTATTCAAGTCTTTACTAAAATATTCATTTGAGTTTTTGTTCTCATAAATTTAAAATTAATTCAAATATTAAATATGGTAATACATTTTCCGACGGGGATAAAAGTAATCCATTTCAACAAAGAGCAATACAGCAGTAATTTAGAGACAGCTTGCCTGGATTAATAAGATGAGTCCAACTCTACTGACTAAAATGACTAACTCATTAGTGATGTTTCCCCATCATTAATATCTATACCTAAATCACAAATAAGTGCAGGAAGCATCGTTCTTGAGAGTAGGGCTGATATTTTATTCTTTGTTTCCAGAATATAGTATATATTGTAGGAACTTAAATATTTAGTGAATGGATCTCTTCAAATCCATTTTAGCTAGGGGTACTTTCACCCTTTTCGAGCAATCAGAGCTCTGTCTGTGCCTCTTTATAAGAAACTGGGAATATAAGGAATAAGAATTGATGTACCCTTCCCTCTCATTCATTCATCAGTACATTCATTCATTCAGTGCCAGGCCCTATGCAGAACACAAAGGCATTATGCAAGGTGACTTCCTTCTTTAGACCTTTACCTATAAGAAGAAAGATATTGTCCCTACATTGCTCTGGACAAAATACAACCTCAATTTGTATTTTGTTGAATACATCAATAAGTTAATAAATTGCTAACTTTTAAAAATTAGTTTCAGGTGTATAAAATAAGATAATGATCAGACATTACATACCTCATGAAGTGATAACCCCAACAAGTCTACTAACCATCTGATATCATACATAGCTATCACAATACCATTGACTATATTCCCTATGCTGTACTTATACATATACATACATATGTGTGTGTGTGTATATATACGTATGTATTACTTATAGTTGACATTCAATATTATTTTATATTAGTTTCAGGTGTACAGCACAGTCATTAGGCATTTATATAATTTATGAAGGGACCCCCCCCATAAGTCTAATACCCGTTTGATACCACCTAGTTTTTACAACATTATTGACTATATTCCCCATACTGTACTTCACATCACTGTGACTATTTTTTGACTACCAATTTATACTGCCTAATCCCTTCAACTTTCTCATCTCCTCACCCCCTCCCATCTAGCAACCATCAGTTTGTTCTCTGTATCTATACGCCCATTTCTGTTTTGCTTCTTCATTGATTCTGTTCTTTAGATTTCACATATAAATGAGATCATATGGTATTTGTCTTTCTTATTTCACTTAGCATAGTATTCTCTAGGTCCATCTATGTTGTTACAAATGGTAAGATTTCATTCTTTTTTATGGCAGTGTAATACTCCATTACATAAATGTACCACAATTTATTTATCCAGTCATCTATTGATGGGCATTTCCATTGTTCCCATATTTTGGCTATTGTGAATAGTGCTGCAGTATGCATGGGGTTGCATATATTTTTTTGATTATTGTTTTGGATTTCTTTGGATAAATACCCAAAAGTGGAATTGCTGGGTCATAAGGTAATTCTATTTTAAATTTTTTGAGGAAATCCCTGTGTTCCACAGTAGCTGCACCAATTTGCAATCCCACCAACAGTGCACAAGGTTTTCCTTTTCTCCACATCCTTGTCAACACTTATTGTTTGTTGATTTATTGATGATAGCCACTTTGACAGGAGTGAGGTAATATCTCATTGTGTTTTTTATTTGCATTTCTCTGATGATTAGTGAGGTTGACCATCTTTTCGTATGTCTATTGGCCATCTCTATGTCCTCTTTGGAGAAATGTCTGTTCAGGTCCTCTGCCCATTTTTTTGTTGTTGTTTTGTTTTGTTTATTTTTTATTAGTTTCAGGTATACAAAGCAACATAATAGTTAGACATATAAACCCCTCATAAAGTGATAACCCACCCCCCCAAGTACTACCTCTCTGACATCTTATATAGCTGTTACAACTCCATTGACTATCTTCCCTATGTTGTACTCCACATCCTGTGACTATATATACCTATAGATTTACAGTTAGCATTCAATATTATTCTACTTCAGCTTCAGGTGTCTAGCACATTGGACACAGTCTATGACGTGATCCCCTTGATAAGTCCCGTGCCCATCTGGCACCTTACATAATCTTTACAACATTGTTGATTTATTCCCCATGCTGTATTAATTACCAATTTGTATTTCTTAATACTTTCACCTTTTTCACCCTGCCCTCAACCCCGTTCCATTCTAGGTATCACCCTGATAGAACTAGTACCTATCTGGCACCATACCTAGTTATTACAATATTATTGACTATATTCCTTTATGTTATATCCTACATCCCCAGGACTACTGTGTAACAATCAATTTGTACTTCTTAATCCCTGCCCCTTTCACACATCCTTAACCCCTCTCCCATCTTAAAGAAGCCCCTTTAAGATTCCTTGTAATACTGGTTTGGTGGTGATGAACTCCTTCAGCTTTTTCTTGTCTGGGAAGCTTCTTATCTGTCCTTTAATTCTAAGTGATAGCTTTGCTGGGTAGAGTAATCTTGGTTGTATGTCGTTGCTTTTCATTACTTGGACTATTTCCTGCCATTCACTTCTTGCCCCTGCAAAGTTTCTGTTGAGAAATAAGCTGATAGTTTTATGGGAGCTCCCTTGTAGGTAATTAACTGCTTTTCTCTTGCTGCTTTTAAGATTCTCTCTTTGTATTTAAACTTTGGCATTTTAATTATGATGTGTCTTGGTGTTGGCCTCTTTGGGTTTATTTTGTTTGGGACTCTCTGTGCTTCCTGGGCTTGTGTGTCTATTTCCTTTACCAGGTTAGGGAAGTTCTTTGTCATTCTTTCTTTTTTTTCCCCCTTCTTCAACCCCGCCCCTAATCTGGTTCAAGCCATTGTTTCTCAGTCTAGTTGTGTAGGACAGAGCACCCTGACCCATGCTGGTATTATGAGCCTTGCCTTCTCCCTGGCTGAGGCAGTCGGTAGCTGGTCATCAGTCGGCCACTCACAGCAGCTCAAGGCAGCTTGCTCTTGCTGGCTGACTACCACTCACGAGGGCTACCAGCCACTCACACTGGCCATCGGCTGCTCATGGCAGCACAATGTAGCCCATGGCTGCATGCAGCAGCCTGCAGCAGCACACAGCAGCCTACGGCAGCCCAGCTCCAGGGAGAGCTGTTGTTCACAATCTTAGCTGTAGAGGGTGCAGCCCACTGGCCCATGTGGGAATTGAATGGGCGACCTCGGAGTTAGACGCACAGTGCACCTGAGCCAATGGACTGGCCCTGTCATTATTTTTTCAAATAGGTTTTCAATTCCTTCCTCTCCTCCTTCTGGTACCCATATAATGTGAATGTTGGTACACTTGATGCTGTCCTGGAGGTCCCTTAAACTCTCCTCGATTTTTTGGATACTTTTTTCTTTTTGCTGTTCTGGTTGGGTATTTTCTGCTACTTTATCTTCTACATCGCTGGTTGGATCCTCAGCTTCATCTAATCTACTGTTGATTCCCTGTAATATATTCCTCATTTCCATTATTGTATCCTTTATTTCTGACTAGTTCTTTTTTGTGGTTTCCATCTCCATTTTTATGCTTACTATCTCTCTGTTGAAGTTCTACTTGAGATCATTCTTATAACCAATGTTTGGAACTCTGTATCTGATAGAATGCTTATCTCCATTTTGCTTAGTTCTTTTTCTGGAACTTTGTTCTGTTCCTTTATTTGAGACATGTTTCTTTGTTTCCCCATTTTGGCTGCCTCCCTGTGTTTGTTTCTATGTATCAGGTAGGGCTACAATGTCTTCCAGTCTTAGTAGAGTGGCCTTATGTAGTAGGTGTGCTGTGGGGTTTGGTGGTATAGTCTTTCTGGTCACCTGAGCCATGTATTCCAGGTGTGTCTTTTTTGTGGGTTGTGTGTGCCCTCCTTTTGTAGTTGAGCTTTGGTTGATAACTGTACATCAATGCCTCTGCCCATTTTTTAATTGGACTGTTTGTTTTCTTGGTGTTAAGATTTTTATATATTTTGGATATTAACTCCTTATCAGATATATCATTGGCAAATATCTTCTCCCATTCAGTAAGATGTCATTTAGTTTTGTTGATGGTTTCCTTTGCTATGAAAAATCTTTTTAGAGCAGACACCATAAAAATGGAGGTGTGAGGTGAGACTCTTGAAATTTCCCCTGGAATTTATAACAAATTGAACAATTATAACTCCATAAAGGACTCCCTGCTCAGCCGACAGGCAAGATTAAGAGGCGCACTACTGAATTCACCTAAAGGTGGGCAAATTGCATGGGTGGGGGGCTGGAGGGAAGGGAGAGGTGTGGAGACAGGGCCGCATGGGCACAGGACGCAGACCTAGCTCGGTGCTCAGAGCTAGCTGCATTCTGGAACTACCGCAGCTGTGGGAGAGGGAAGAACTCGGACTGCTAGGGCTCCGCTTATGGCCCACAGGGCTGAGGGGACAGCATATAACATGGCTGAACCCAACAATTACGGCAGAGACCTCGGAGCAAAGACTGAGGGAAGAAGGCTGAAAACAGTGGTTTAAGCCCTCACTGTCGAGCAGAGAGTGGAAGACTTAGGCACTGAGCCTAGCCACCCCCTCCCCATCCTCCCAGAGCTCGCCCCACCCCCACCTGCCCAGTGCTAGAAGCGGAACAGTAGCAGTGTCAGATCAAAAGAACAGAATATTTGCAGTTCTCAAAACTGTGGTCTACAGATATGGACTCACAGTCCAACTAGTTCTGGCAAAGGGGAGGGAGCTGTTGAAGCACAACTGGCTATGGTGGTGGTCACTGCCATTGCTCTGGGCCACCTCTCACAACTCACCCCGCCCCTGTCCCCACCTATCTGGATGGATCCCTGCAGGAGTAAATAGAGCTGCTGAAACACATGGACTCTGATCTGGTGCAGGAAGAGCTTTGAAACTTCAGAAGATCTCCACATCCCCCTACAGAGGCCGTGCCCTATGACCCAGGCAAACTATTCACAGAGGAGAAGCAGGAATAGTGCAGAAAAAATATAACACTATAGTGTGAGAGAGAATAAAAGGCTGCAGTTGGAGAGAAAATAAAACATTCTACCAACACCTACTTGAAAACAAAAGAAAGACCTCTTTCTATCAACCTGTTGCAGAACCCACTCCTGTAGATGTCTAGGAAGAGAAATAATAAATCATTAATTGCCATGAATAACCAAGGTAACAAGACAGCTCAGGAAGAAAATGAAAAGTCTCCAGAAAATGAATGCAAAGATGTGCAAATATGTGACTTAAATGACAGAGAATTCAAGATTGCAGTTCTGAAAAAACTCAACGAGATGCAAGAAAACACAGAAAGGCAATTTAATGAACTCAGAAACACAATCAAAGAACAACATGAGCATTTTATGAAAGAGACTGAAATTTAAAAAAAGAACCAAATAGAATTTCTGGAGATTAAGAACTCAATAGAAGAAATGAAGAATAAAATAGCCAGCTTACGTAGTAGAGTTGACCAGATGGAGGAAAGAATCAGTGACATCGAAGATAGAAACCTGGAAATGACATGGATGGAAAAACAAAGAGACTTGAGACTTAAAAGAAATGAAAGAACTACAAAAATTTTCTGACTCCATCAGAAAGAGCAATATAAGAATAATGGGCATACTAGAAGGAGAAGAAAGAGAGAAGGGAACAGAGAGTATATTCAAACAAATAGTTGATGAGAACCTCCCAAACTTGTGGAAAGAACTGGATCCTCAAATCCAAGAAGCAAACAAAACACCTAATTACCTCAACCCCAATAGGCCATCTCCAAGGCACATTGTATTGAAGCTCTCAAAAATTAATGACAAAGAAAGAATCATCAAGCAGCCAGGGAAAAGAAGACAGTAACCTACAAAGGAAAGCCCATTAGATTATCATCAGATTTTCAGCAGAAAGTCTACAAGCCAGGAGGGAGTGGAATCAAACATCCAAACTATTGAAAGAGAGAAATTCTGAGCCAAGAATGATATATCCAGCAAAGATATCCTTTAGATATGAAAGAGGAATAAAGACCTTTCCAGACATACAGAAGCTGAGGGAATTTTCTTATACATGACCTGCACTACAAGAAATACTAAAGGAGGCTATTCAACCAGCATCAATAGGGACAATTTGTGACAACCAAAACACAAAAGGGGGAAGAGTAAAGGCCTGAACCGGAATATGGGAATGGAGAAAGTAAGCATGTTGAAGAAAATGGAATACTCTAAATATCAAACTTTCTTTTACATAAACTTAATGGTAACCACTCAAAAAAAAATCCAGAACTGAAATGCATAATGTAACTAAAGAAGAAACAGAGGGAAAGATCATAGAATACCACCACACAGAAATATTAGACAACAAAAAGGCAAAGAAACAATGGAGACACAGTCTTACCAGAAACCAAAGATAGAATGATGGGATACCTTCACATATCAATAATCGCCCTAAATGTAAATGGACTAAAAGGCACAGAGTTGCAGATTGGATCAAAAAATTAAACCCAACCATATGCTGCCTCCAAGATACACATCTCAGCTACAAGGACAAACATAGACTCAAAGTGAAAGGGTGGAAATTGACACTCCAAGCAAATGGTATCCAGAGAGAATCAGGTATAGCCATACTGATATCATATGAAACAGACTTCAAGATAAAAAAGGCAACAAGAGACAAAGATGGACATTTCATAATGATAAAGGGGACTATACAACAAGAAGACATAAAAGTCATCAATATTTATGCCCCCAATCAGGGAGCACTGAAATATACTGAGCAACTACTATGAGAACTAAAGGAGAAATTGACCAAAACACAATTAGACTAGGGGACTTAAATACATCATTGACAGCTATGGATAGATCATCCAAACAGAAAATAATTAAAGAAATAGCAGCCCTAAATGACACATTAGATGAAATGGATATAATTGACATTTATAGAGCACTTCATCCTAGAACATCAGACTATACATTTTCTTCTAATGTACATGGAACATTCTCAAGGATTGACCATATATTGGGACATAAAACTAGCCTCAGCAAATTTAAGAAGATTGAAATCATACTAAGCATATTCTCTGATCACAAGTCTTTGAAATTGGATATCAACTGCAAAAAGAAAGCAGGTAAAACCACAAATATATGGAGATTAAACAACATACTTTTAAAGAACGACCAGGTAAAAGAAGAAATAGGAAGATCAAAAGATACATAGAAACAAATGAGAATGAAAATACATCCTACCAAAATTTTTGGGATGCAACTAAAGCAGTTTTAAGAGGGAAATTTATATCATTACAGGCCTATATCAAGAAACAAGAAAAATCCTAGATAAATAACCTCACGTTACACCTTGAACTAGAAAAAGAACGAATAAAACCCAAGGTCAGCAGAAGAAAAGAAATAATAAAAATCAGAGCAGAACTAAATGAAATAGAGAACAAAAAGACAATAGAAAAATTTAATGTGACAAAGAGCTGGTTCTTTGAAAAGATTAACAAAGTTGACAAACCCTTGGCTAGACTCACTAAGATAAAAAAGAGAGAAGACACTAATTAACAAAATCAGAAATGAAAAAGGGGAAGTTATCACGGACACCACAGAAATACAAAGGATCATCCAAGAATACTATGAAGGACTATATGCCACCAAATTCAATAACCCAGCAGAAATGGACAAGTTCTTAGAAACATATAGCCTTCCAAGGCTGAACCATGAAGAACTGGAAAATCTAAACAGACCGATCACCAGTAAGGAAATTGAATCAGTCATCCGAAACCTTCCCAAAAGCAAAAGTCCAGGACCAGATGGCTTCACTAGTGAATTCTACCAAACCTTCAAAGAGGATCTAATACCTGTCCTATTCAAACTCTCCCAAAAAACTGAAGAAGAGCCAATACTCCGTAACTCATTTTATGGGTCAATATTACCCTGATGCCAAAACCTGGTAAGGACAGCACAAAAAAAGGAAACCACAGGCCAATATCTCTGATGAACATGTGCAAAAATCCTAAACAAAATTCTAGCAAATTGAATGCAACAATGCATTAGAAAGATTATACATCACGACTAAGTGGGGTTCATCCCAGGGCACAAGGATGGTTCAACATATGCAAATCCATCAATGTGACACATCACATACACAAAATAAAGAACAAAAATCATATGATTTTTGTAAACAGTGCCTTCAATAAGGGGCTAATATCCAAAATATATAAGGAACTCATACAATTCAACAACGAAAAACCAAACTTCCCAATTGAAAAATGGGCAGAGGACCTGAAGAGACATTTCTCCAAAGAGGGCCTACAAATGGCAAATAGACATGTGAAAAAATGCTCAAAATCACTAATCATCAGAGAAGTGCAAATAAAAACCACAATGAGATATCATCTCATCCCAGTTAGAATGGCTATCATCAAGTCAAATACTAACAAATGTTGGAGAGGTTGTGGAGAAAAAGGAACCCTCATACACTGTTGGTGGGAATGCAGATTGGTGCAGCTGCTATGGAAGGCAGTGTGGAGGTTCCTCAAAAAATTATGAATAGAATTACCGTATGACCCAGCAATCACTCTCCTGGATATCTACCCAAAAAATCTGAAAACATTTATCCATAAAGACACGTGTGCTCCAATGTTCATTGCAGCTTTATTTATGGTGGCCAAGACATGGAAATAACCAAAATGTCCTTTGACAGATGAATGGATAAAGTTGTGGTATATATACACAATGGAATACTATTTGGCGGTAAGAAAAGATGAAATAGGACCATTTGTGACAACATGGATAGATCTTGAGATTATAATGCTAAGCAAAATAAGTCAGACAGAAGAAGTCGAGACCCATGTGATTTCACCGATATGTGGTAAATAAAACTGAAAACAACAAAAATGAACAAGACAAACAAATGAAGGAACAAAAACTCATAGACATAGACAGTAGATTAGGAGTTACCAGTAAGGGAGAAGAGGGGCTCTAGAATAGGGCAAATGGGGTCTAATATATGGTGATGGAAAGAGAACTCACTCTGGGTGGTGAACACACAATGTGAGATATAGATAATGTATTACAGAATTGTAGATCTGAAATCTATGTAATTGTACTAACAATTATCACCCCAATTAACTTTAATTAAAAAAAAAAGATAAAACTTTTTAGTTTGACGTAGTCCCATTTGTTTCTTTCGTTTCCCTTGCCCAAGGAGATGTATCAGTAAAAATATTACTACGGATAATGTCTGAGAATTTACTTCCTATATTTTCTTCTAGGAATTTTATGGTTTCAGGTCTTACATTTAAGTCTTTAATCCAATTTGAGTTTATGCTTATATATGGTGTAAGAAGGTGGTCTAATTTCACTTTTTTACATGTATCTGTCCAGTTTTCCCAGAACCATTTATTAATAGACTGTCTTTACCCCAGTGTAAATTCTTGCATCCTTTGTCATCGATTAAATGTCCATATAAGGATAGATTTATTTCTGGACTCTATTCTGTTCCATTCATCTGTGTGTCTGTTTTAATGCCAATACCATGATGTTTTGATTACTATGGCCTTGTAGTATTATTTGATATTAGGTAGTGTGATACCTCCAGCTTTGTTCTTCTTTTTCAGGATTGCCATGGCTATTCAGGGTCTTTTATGGTTCCACATAAATTTTAGGATTATTTGTTCTAATTCTGTGAAAAATGCCATTGTATTTTGATAGGGATTGCACTGAATCTATAGATTGCTTTGGGTAGTATGGATATTTTAACTATATTAATTCTTCCTGTCCATGAGCATGGTGTATATTTCCATGTATTTGTATCATCTTTAATTTCTCTCTTCAGTGTTGTATAATTTTCTGAGTACAGGTCTTTTACTTACTTGATTAAATTCATTCCTAGATATTTTATTTATTTAGATGCAATTGTAAATGGGATTGTTTTCTTAATTTCTCTTTCTGACAGTTCATTATTGGTGGATAAAAATGCAACCGATTTCTCAATATTAATTTTGTGTATTGCTACTTTACTAAATTCATTTATCAGTTCTAATAGTGTTTTAGTGGAATTTTTTGTTTCTGGTAGGTTGGTTGCCTCCTTTTCGCTTAGTACTATTTCTGGAGGTTTGTCCTGTTCTTTTATTTGGGACATGCTTTGTTGTTTCTTCATTCTGGCTTCTGTTTTGTATTTGCGTCTGTGTGTTAGGTAGATCTCCTATGTCTCTCAGTCTTTGCTGGGTGAGCTTATCTATGTGTCCTGTGTGGTCCAATGTTGCAATCTCCCTGATCTCCTGTGTGTCTGTTCCAGGAGTGTCCCTTGTGTGTGTTGTATATATTCTCCTGTTACAGTTGAGCCTAGATTGCTTTTGGTACATCAGTGGGTGGGCTGGACTTCCAGGCTAACTGACTGTGAGGGTTGGCTTTGCCCATAGTGTATGAGCTGCTGTGTGGGGGCTGACCCTTTCAAGTGGGGTTCGCCCCCAGGGGCTCTTGTACCTGTTAAGTCCACCCTTTGAGTGTGCTACTTGTGGGGCTAACCAGGTAGTGCTCTGGTGTGGTCTGAAGCCAGTCTCTGGCGTGTTGTCTCTGGGGTCTCTTGAGAGGGTCTTCTGTGCAGGCCTATTTCACCTTTGCCTGTGACTGGCCTGGGGCAACCCGGTAGGAGCTACATAGCTCTATGTAGTTGGTTGCTGCCTGTGCTGGACTTGGAGGCAAGTGAGGGTGGTTGCCACCAGTATTGGGTCTGGGGCAACTTGGCAAAAGGCCCAAGGCCCTTTGCCTATTGCCACCTGGCAGCTGTCCATAAGGCTCAGCTGTTGAAAGAGCTTCCTTAGGTGCATGGGCCAGGCTGGTTGACATGGTATTGTTGAGAATGCCCCAGCAATTCAGCCCTAGGCAGGCGGGGCTGGGTTTCAGGGAATTATGGGGCATGGGTTTTACAAAGTTAATGCAGCTTTAGCTCTTGCACTAGTGCCGGGCCTGTGACCACTTTGTAAAAATGCTCTGAAAACACCTTGGCAAGCCATTACTTGCCTTGGACTTGCAAATCCCCAAGAGCCACTGCAGGCCATCTGCTGCTGTAAAAAGCTTCCACAGCTCGTGGGGTGGCGCTGGCCACTCTGTAGCCTACAGTACCCCCAGTGATGCTGTACTAGCTCTGTGGGGTGGGGACCCAGGGCATCACCAAGGTGGTGCACATGTGCGGATTTTACCAGACCAATGTGGTCTCAGATTTGGCCCTTTGGGAGAGGGTTCAACATAGAAAAGATGGCATCCTCCTGTACTCTACATGTGAGGCAGGCTCCACAGAGGGACAATAGGTGGTCTTTCCAGCCCTTTCCTGAAGCTGTACAACTCAGTCTTTTCCTGTATGTTCTGGCACCTTTCGAGTTGCTGCCCCTCACAGGAGACCAGGTGAGTGTTTGCAACCGAGTCTGTGTGTGGCCCCTTTAAGAGGGTGTCTGGGTTTCCAGGTTTCTTCAGTTTCACTGGGACAGTGAGACACAGTCCTCACTGATTTTCACTGCCGGATGTTGTGGGACTTCCTCTTCCCGGTACAGGATCCCCGGGCTGGGGAGACTGGTGTGGGGCTAGGACGCCTCCCTCCTTTGGGGGATCCCTGCCAAGGAGGTGTCCCTCCTCGTTCAACCACTATCTGTGGGTTTGGGATCAGCCTGTTTTGCATCTCCATCCTTCCTCCCAGTCTCTATGTGGCCTCTTCTTTAGATCCATAGTTATAGGGGTTCTGTTCAGCTAGTCCTCAGATGATTTTTGAGGTTAATTGTTCTATAATTTATTTGTAATTTTGGGGTGATCCTGGGACGCAGCGGACATAACGTTTACCTAATCCGCCATCTTGGACCTTCTCTCCTAACTTTTTTGTGTTTCTTTCTAACTTTTTTTAAAAATTCATTCCCTTCCCTTTTACTTCATTCAGTCCCAAATAGTGATTTCATAAATAATAGCCAACATTTGTTGGGTATTCATTAAATTTAGGGATTGTTTTCAATACTTTATACATAAATCATTTGATTTAATTCCCATAAGTACCTTAAAAGGTAGAATGTTTTTAAAAATTAAACACTTATTTTTTAAATGAGGAAACTGAAGTTAGGTAATTTACCCAAGGTGAGAGGGCTGGTAAGTGTCAAAGCCAGTATATGATCCCAGGTAGTTTCTGGTTCCAGAAATGGTTCTTTTAACTACTCCATTTATCCTGCAGTAATAATGACCCTGTGGTAAAATACCCAACACACAGATACTAATAATAATGAAATAAAAATGGATATTATAGTGATTTTACAAAAGATGGAAAAGTATTCTAAAAGACAAACCAGGAAATGGAAACAAGAAGAGCATCCAGTCTTCTATGGAAAAAACAGAAAAATGTATTAGGTAGAGGTTAAGAGCACAGCTTTACGAAGGAGTCTGCATATCTTAGCTGCACTACTTTCTATTAATAGGTGTGGAACCTCAGGCAACTTAATTAACTGCTAATCTGCCCTTGTTTCTTTAATCAGAAAAGAAGAGGAATCAGAGAACCCACTCTATACATATTTGCAAAGATTAAAGAAGTCAATATGTATAAAGTACTTAGAAGAAAACTGGCACATCACTAATTATCACCATTGTTATATTTCCTCACATTGAAGGCACCCTTCATCATAAAATGATCTATTATTTTCTATATTGCTCTGATAGAAAAAAACAAAACAAAACACCTACTATAAATGCAAAATGCCATCAATTTAGAGATGCACCCTGATGTCAGAGATGTTGAAATGTGAAAAGTCTTGGAATTGATGAAATACCATTTTGTTATATGCAGAATAGAGAAGAAAGAAGCCATTTGGGAGAATGAAATGTTTGAGTACATCAACATTTTCACTTTTTTAAATTCTATTTTTCACGTACTCTTCATATTTTCAAATATTTTGTGCCTGATCGTTAGCTTTTAGTAACATTGTTCTGGGAATACTTCTTATTTTTAGGCTTCAAAGTTAATTGTGCTACTAATTCTTCTGAAGAAAGACAGAATGGTCTGGAAGGAAGGCAGAAGTATGTGACTGTGTGGGTATGTGAGGGGAAAAGAGCTAAAGAATGTGTGGAAATTTTTTCAAGTCAGTATCCAAAACTACTTGGCAAATATGAAAACCAGAAAAATGGAGGGGGTAGAAAAATTGAATCAGGAGACAAAATGAGTTGCCAGACTTAAGACAAATCAATTGTTCATTCAACAAATACAAAGTTAACCAATGTGAACTCAATGTGCTACATGTGATATGTGAAGGATATAAAAAATGAATAAGACATCATCAATTACGGAAAAAAATATACATACCGGTAAGAGAAAATTGGAGTTAAATGTACGTTAAAATGTGGCAGTTAACTGTGACTGTCACCTAGTTTTCCCATTGCTAGCACAATGTTTTCCTGATTGCTACTACATTATTATTTTTTTAGTACTCTGAACACTTGCAGAATACTCAGTGCTCATCAAACTCATTGGGTATCTACTCAGGAGAGGCTGAATCTGTACTGAAGTTAAGCTAAGCCCTTTCATGGCACTGAAGTGCACTTCAGAGGAGGCACCAGATAGACAGGGAGAATTTAGAAGAGGCAGCATTGGTGTGGTGTAACGGGATGGATAGTAGACCATGAATTCACGTAATTGAACTGAAGAACCGGCTTTGTAACAAACTAGCTGCATTATATTGTGGAAATCACCTTGTCATTCTGAGCTTCTGTGTCCTTGTTCATACAAAACACAGATTGAATTTAGGACTTTAAATTTCCTTCCACCTCATATCCTTTAATTTTCTGACATTATGTTCAACATGATTAAAGAGGCAGGAAAAGCTACTGTCAGATGCTGGCTTGAAGTATATGGTTGAGGACTTATGTGTAGAATCTTGGGGCTATCAAAAGCAGTCTGGCCTCATGGAATATGACCTTAGTAGATTTGTATTCTATGTGCCTGATAATAATTGTGATTACCTCTCAGCAGCCAGATACCGCCACACTTTATCTCATTTATTCCTTATGACAAGCCTCTGAGGTTTGTGTTATGACTTCCATTTTATGGAGGAAGAACAGGGACACAAAAAAGATTATTAATAATGATAGTAACAATTATTTGTGCTTACCATTCACAATTACTGTGCTAAGGTCTTTTCATATGTGAACTCACTCAAACCTCACATCCACCTTCTGAAGAAGGTTCTGCTTCATAAGCCTAAGGTCCAGGTTCACAGCTGAAACATCCAGTGACTTAATAATCTACTCATGACACATGGTTGGTAGTGGAGAAACAGCATTCAAAAACCTAAGCAATCCAATTACAGAGTCCATACCTAGCCATTGCACATTCTGGTTAAAAATATGTACAAGGTCACACAACTCATAAGAAGGAAAATAGGAATCCAGACTTGACTCCAAAACACAGACTTTTAACTACTAAGCAATCCTGCCTGGACTCCTCGCCTACCACATCCCTTCTCCTCCTGGATTTGTCTGTGTCCTCTGGCCTCCCCATTACCTTTACTCAGTCTTGGTATCTACCCAACATGTGACATTGCGCTAACATCAGACATGCGTTTGCTTCTGTACAGGGCTCAGAGGTCCTAGTGTTCTCACCCCAGAACATAATGTCTCGTCATCCTGTCTCTGGCTTCACTGCTTCTAATTGGGCACACGGGTCTAGGGGCCCAGGCTTGCTCTAGCACCCAAGTCAGCCAGCAGGGTCCTAAACAAAAATGAAAAATATTGGTCACATATGTTAATGACAAAATTTATTATAGACCAAGAAATGGGAAAGATAAAGAGCATAAAATCCCAAGTTTTAGAGTCTTCTTACCCTTCACTTTCTATATTTTAAAAAGTGGAATATGTCTCTATCTCTATATCTCTATATCTATATCTCTGCTTCTCTATCTCTATCTGTATCTCTCCATATATCAGACTGATTTAATAGCAAACCTCTGAGCATCCAGTAGCTAAAATGCCATCATTATTATTGTTGGAGTTAGAGTAGTGCTTTACCAACTCTTAAAAGTTAAAAACATCTAAATCATTTTTCTTCTTTTCCACTCTAAAATTGCTTACCGGCAAGAAACGACATTGTTTCAAAGCCATATATCGAGAAGGGCTTTTACTCACCCTCCCCTCTCGTTCCCATGACCACACATTCCCCAGCTTGACTGCTAAAGGTTTCTTGGGAATTATATTCAAACCCTGTGTGACACTGAGCAATATTAAGGGCTGGCAAAGAGGAGTAGAATTGCTAAAAAGGAAAATACAGAGCAAAGCCAGCTGTTCCTGCCAATATAATCTAGTAAACTACATTGATGCAAAATCAGAGTAGCAAGGAGACAACTACATTCAGGAGATTTCTTGGGGCCATTCCATGCCATGTGCCCTTTTCATCTTTTTGGCTGAAGTAATAGATACATCTCCATTAGGCCCTAAGGAGCTTCAATGTCCGAAGAGGCGCAGACTCAATATTGCATAAGCAAACACAGCATTCTCAGTTTATTTATTCAAAGGCTCCCTAGCTCATTTTAATTGAGAAAAATGATTCTTTGACCTCCTGTGATGCCTACTGATTTGTCTTCTCGCTCCTTTTAAGAATCACACAAAAGCTAAATAGTATCTAGGCATCTAAGCATAGCTTAGCTCTGGATCCAGACTGCCTGGTCTGAATTTCAGCGCTGCCACTTAACAGCTCTGTGATGGGGCAAGTTACTTAACTCTTAGTGCCTCTACTCATTTGTAAAATGGGAATACTGAGATAGCACCTAGCACTAAGAGTTACCTACCTGTTTGTTGTGAGGATGTAAATAAATTAATAATGTTTGTAAAACGTAGAAAACAGTGCTTGGTGCATAGCGGGTGCTTGATAAATATTAGCTGTTGCTTTTACCCAATGAAGTATGTTAATATAGGCAGGGGTTGCGAACTCAGATTTCTTCTGTGGCCAGAGATGTAAAACAAGTGACTTACGATAGGGCCTGGACCACACTGACGAGTTCACACTTTGCCTAAAATCTTTCAACTTCTAAGTGTTTTTTTTTAAAGCACTTTGAAATCCAAACAAAACACATTTGTTGCTAAATTTAGCCTGCTAAAGAAATGTGGGGTAGGAAAATTATTACACAAAAGGTACAATAAATATTCTAGCCTTCTTTGCAGAATAAAAGAATTTCAGTTTATCCTTTAAAAAAAATTGTGATGGTTGTTTTTCATCCAGGAAGATGGAACCATAAAACAATCAAATGCAGGACTGAAGTTTAGACACATTCCAAAGAGCATTAATCATTATGCCATGTGAATCAAAAGGGTTTGCTGGTGTCAATAACTAGAGCCAGTAGCTCCGGCCTCAATTAGGGCAGCTGGGAAAGCTGTTGAGGAAAAGCACTTGGGAAATGAGGAGACTCCTAGAATATCCATGATCTTGACAGTGACATGGAAACTTGAGGCCTTGGAAGCACTGCAGGAACATAAATAGAGCTGGGAAGTGACTAACAGCCCACAGTTCTTCTACATGCCATGTGGCGGGAAACCACCAAGGAGGTAGCAAGGAGGGAGGGAAGGAATATAAGTTTAGCAGCCAGACAACCTACATTCCAGCTCCTGCTCCAGTCACTGTCAGCCTTGAGCAAGGCTCATAGCCTCTAGAGCGTATCTTGTATACTAAAGGATGATCATTTCTTCCCTATTACCTCACTGAGATACTTTGAATAATAACTGTTCCACACTGTACGAATATAGGTGTTTTTTTTTTTTTTAAGGCTTATCAGGCCAAATTCCATTTAAATGACAACAAAGCAGTGCCTATGAAAACCTTTATATAACATGTTTTGAGACTTCCCCATGCCCTACTTACACTGGGAATATTTGATACAATTGATCTATTACAGGAAGTTGGAGACAATCTTCCAAAGTTGTTTTTAATAGAATGAAATCTGTACACACCCTACAGCACCTTTTACTTCCCAATATTTTTCCCCCTGTATCATTTCAGGCAACAATTGTAAAAGAACTTAAGAGAGGACATACTAACTTCAAAAAATTTTTATTTTCAAGACTCAGCTCTTTGAACTCATTCTCATTATGTGCTTATTCAAATACAAACATTATTGGGCACTTAAATGCCTAGGCTCTGGGAATATATTGATTAAAAGATATGACCTGTGCATCTAATCATTGTCATGTTTGGTGGAGAGACAGATATGTCAATTATAGGACAATGCTAATGGCACAGTGAAGGTACATTAAGGAAATAATAGGAGCATTGAGGAAGGGCACCTAATCCGCCTGGGAGATCAGGAATGAATAGGCATTTTCCAGGCTGGCAGACGCAGCTGCATGTACACAATGGCAGATAAGAATGAGCATGGTGAATTCTCCCACGTAAGCAGTTCAGTTCAAGTGTAAAGAGTATAGAAAACATAAGTGGGGCCAGAAAGGATGGAATTGGATATGTTTTCAGGGGCAAGATGGTGAAAGGCTACATGTGGTGTGGTAAGCAGTATTTGATGGTGAACCAGTGAAGACTTTTGAGTAATATGAATGAATTTGCCTGTGAGAAAAAAATCACTTCAGAGATAACAGATCATATCTGGAATCAGGAATGCCAGTTTGGCAGAAAATTATAAATCCCTAATCATTACAATTACAGTGAGGATGGCAAAGAGCATATATAGATTAGAATTAGTTAGGGTTGGTGTTTGCTTTGACTCAGTAAGTGAGGTAGGGAAAGGGGGAGATAGATGATAGATAGATAGAGAGCCTAAAGTGGTTCTATAGTTATGTTTTGCGCCACTGGGTGGATATATTCCCAATTCAGGGAAAAACAGGAGGTAAGATGGGAGAAATATGTATGATTTGATTTTAAAATGGTTAAATTTAAATTACCTGTGTAACATTTGGAGGGAGATATCTATGAAGAGATTGAATGAACAAATAATTGTTAATGGTGGTTGGTGCTGGAGCTCTAGACAGGAGTCTAATCTGGAGACACAGATTTGGAGGGTCATTAGCCAGTTGGTATTTGATACCTTGAGTGAGAATGATATTAACTAGAGAGAATGCACAGAGTAAAAAGAAAGCACTTGGAACAGACCCCTGGGGAACACAAACATTTAAAGGGTGATTGAAAGGCTGAGAAAGAGCAGAGAAATAGTGGAAAAATCAGAAGAGAATGTCATGAAAAAGTGAATAGTCAACAGTATCAAAATCTCTGGTCACACAGGAGGTGGGTTAATGGAAACTGAGAAAGTGGAGAGAGTGAGCGTAGACTATTCTTTCAAGATGCTTGACTTTGCGAGTAATTACTTCACCTTGCACATAAGCCAGGAAACATAAAATATATAAATCAACACAAAATATAATGTTAGCACATTCGGGAGATGGATGTTGGCAGTGATTGGAGAATAATAAGGTGCTCCAAAAATAAATTGGTTAAACTTTTGAAATCTATACACAATGCAAAAGACTGGTCACTTGTGAAACCGTCTATGAATGTGTGATAGGACTTCGGGAACACAAAGAAGCTTAATTAAGGTGACAAGATTTTTCCCAGGGAGACAAGAGAAGAATCTATGAATCACTTAGAAAGCAAGAACAGAACTCAATTATATCGTTTCTTGACAACGGACTGCAAGATAAAAGTCAGCCTGGGTAACAGAAGAGAAACCAGTAAGAGCCAGAAGTTAGGGGTATTTAACCAGGGGTGTGGCAGCTACCAGAATGTGTTGCTCAGATCTCCCTTCAAGAGAGAATCTGTCGCTTATTGTCCCCAATTGCTGCACCTTAAGAATCCATCACAGTTTCATGTTGAGGTCACCCTCCTCACTGCTTCAGGCTCACGACAGAGAACAGCAAGGGTACTAGAGCCAGGGCACTCCTGCCCAGTAGGGAACTCTGTTTATAGGCAACCATTGCCCTTTGGTTCTCCACCAGCCTGGCTGAGGCTTTCCTAGGGATGCACTGCAAACTGAGGCTCTTCTTAGCTAATCTTTCCTATTTTCCTCTCTTATTTCACAGGTCTTACAAACTCCCATGTTCTTTTACCCCAGTTTCCTAGTCAATTCTTGCTCCAATTTTCCACAATGACTGTTTCCAACTTTCTTTCTTGCTCTTGGAAGCTATTTTCTATTCCTCTTCCCACCGCTGATAAATCAGAGAGAACTCCCTAGAATCCCACTGCCATGCATGCTGGTGTCTTGTCATCCATTTCTGGCTCTCCTTAGTCTTCTAATTGAAATGATATCCTTCCCTCTATGGAGGAAGAAACCCACTGCCTGAGAGCTCTGGCTTCTCTGGAACACTGCTCTAGCCCCTCAATTCAGTCTGTATCTCTTCCTCTCTTTTGGTTGCTTTCTGGTATTATTAGAACATGTTTGGCAAAACAGAAACAAACTCATAGATACAGACAACATTTTGATGGTTGCCAGATAGGAGGGAGTTTTATGGGGGTGGGTAAAAAAGAGAAGGGATTAAGAAGTAAAAATTAGTTGTTACACAGTAGTCATGGGGATGTAAGGTATAGCATAAGGAATATAGTCAGTAATATTGTAATAACTATGTATAGTGCCAGGTGGGTACTAGATTTATTGGGGGAGATTTATATAACTTTGTAAGTTACATAAATGTTTGGGGTGAGTTATATAAATGTTTACTCACTATGTTATATACCTAAAGCTAATATAATATTGTATGTCAACTGTAACTGAAAAATGAAAAAAATTATATATGTAAAAAGAACAGGTTTGGGCCTCTTCAAACATAAAACTGGCACTACCAGCCCTTTAGGGAGTCTACGTTCCTATAGCTACCAATCACTTCTCTTCAAAGCTAGAATTGTAGAATGCAATCACAATCACATCTCAATGCCCTTACACCCCACTTTTCTTTTTCTAAAATTAAAAAGAACTTTTCAATTACAGTTGATATACAATATTATATTAGTTTCAGGTATACAATATTATATTAGTTTCAGGTGTACAATATAGTGATTAGAGATTTATATAATTTACAAAATGATAACCTCATAAGTCTAGTACTCATCTGACCTCATACATAGTTATTACTTCATTGACTATATTCCCTATGCTGTACTTTACATCCCCATGACTGTTTTTATAATTGGCAATTGGTACTTCTTAATCCCTTCACCTTTTTCACTCATCCCTGCAACCCCCTTACATCCCACTTTTCAACTCGCCTGAAGTTCACCAATGATTTTCAAGTAATGAACTTCAATGGATACAAACGTATGCATGAAACCTTTTGTCACTTAACTGCTCCTTGCCCTGGCTGCCATGGTAGTACTCTCTCCTGGTTTCCCTCTCACCTCTATGCCTTATCCTCATTATATTTGTGGCTTATCTTTCTCTATCTGTCACCCTGAGCTAACTATGGGATATGTACTGTTTTTGTACTGAGTAGTAGTACATCTGTAAACAATCAGGTCAAATTCCTGTGGCTTAAAGATTCTCTTATCTTCTTATTCTTTTTGGATAATGTGATCCACTCCTAATCTGCAATTATCACTGTATATTAATGATTCCCTAAATTAATTTTTTTGCTTTCCCCTGAGCATTAGCCATATATATATATATATATATCTGAATATATATATATTCAGATACATATATATGTATATATATGTATGTATATATATGTATATATATATACATATATATATATATATATATATATATATATATATATATATATATATATTTGAATACTGATAACTGCCTATATTTCCAGATACAGTCATGCACCATTTCACAACAGGGATACATTCTAAGAAATGCATCATTAGGTGATTTTTGTCATTGTGCAAACATCACAGAGAGCACTTACACAAACTTAGATGGTACAGCCTCCTACACACCTGGGCTGTATGGTACAGCCTATTGCTGCTAGGGTACAAGCCTGTGCAGCATGTTACTGTATGAAACAATATGAGATTAAATCAAGCACAAGAGAAAATGACGCAAGCAAGTGATGCAGTAAACACAAGATGCATGACGCTGCTACCAGCATAACGTGGCATACTGTTTAACAACAAGCATTTTTCATAAGTAGAAAGAATACACTCTAAAATAAAGATAAAACATATAGTAAATACATAAACCAGTAATGTAGTCATGTACATAATTGTATGCACTATGCTTCCATACGAGTGGCGGGGCAGCAGGTTTGTTTACCAGCATCACCACCAACACCAACATAATGCATTGCACCACAAAGTTACCACACAGCTCCAATGTCATAGGCCATAGGAATTTTTCAGCTCCATTATAATCTTATGGGACCACCATTGCGTGGTCCATTGTTGACAAAAATGTCGTTATTCGGTGCACGATTGTATAGATTTTATAGGCATTTGGAACTCAACACATCTAGAATTTTACTTGATTTTTTTCTCTACAAACCTGTTGAATAAACGATGGAGGCCTGTGCAATAAGAGTTAGAGTGGGGCAAGACTAATGCAAATAACAGTGATCAGGAAGCTCCACAGAAGTAGTTCCCCTTGTCCTAACAGGGAATAAAACGTGAGATTACCGCATGGGGAGAAAATGCCAGCTAGGGAGAAAGACAAAGAGAGACAGATATCACAGCACAATCTCTGAGGACATTTGCTAATGTTATGTTTAAACCATTTCCTTGTGAAATTAGTTTCACATGTGGTCTTTCCCACACTTAGAACTGGTAAGTATTTAATTTTCAAATTCCCAGATGTTTTGGGACGGTGACTATAAAGTTGAGCTTGAGAAACTGCCTGGCAAATGGAAAATAGGATGAGTTTTTATAGAGGTCACCAGTCAGATTGTGAACTCTATAAAACCATATGAAGGCTGGGCGTTTCTATTCCAAATGTCCTTATGGAGACTGAATTCTGATGGTATCCGTGCAAATTTCCCAAAGCCTTCTGGAATGATTGGAACTGATCACAGACAAGGCTGTGCGCTGGGAGACATGGAACTCATTCAGGTCACTCAGAGACCTTTGTTTAGTCCTTGGGTTGTATAAGAAGATATATCCATTCTCCCCATCCCAAATTATAGTCATCTGCCTACAGCCGTTATGATCTTGTTAAAGGGCCATCCGTCTCTTTCTTTACGAGAGGGTTCTTCCAAAAACAGCACCGAGGACGTGAACAGGTGGCCTTAATTGGCTGTTGCCTTTCTAATCTAGTTCTTAAGAAATGAAATTTGGATTTCAAAACCACGCTGTAAACTTAAGTTCAGAATGGAGTGATCCTCAGACTGTCATGCTCTTTTAAGGGAGAATTTTAACAATGACAACTGCTCAAAGGGTGGGGCAAAAGGCAAATATGTCAGAATTGCTCGTGACAAGACCTTTCTTTCCCACACCAACCTGTTGTCCTCACAGAGCTTATGATTAGTGGTGGATTACAAAAAATTGCAAGAGCTTGGGAACAGGGCCTTCTTAAAGCTATGTCTCTACAAATTTGGATCCTACTTTCAGTGCTGATTAGCTTTGCAGGCCTAGATGAGTTACCTGTTGGTGACATAAATGATCTTCAGTTTCCTCAGCTGTAAAATGAAGATAGTGATGCCTCTTTTACAGACTTGTAGGTATTATAACTAGTGTTGTTAAGTGTTGTTAAGTGCAATTATTAGACCTAACTATTTGTATTAAAGGAGGGAACTAAGATGGTTACAAAATTCAAATGGTAAAAATTAAAGACATTACATAAATAATTTCAGAATAAAATATACCAGCCATTCCATCCATTGCTTAATTTATCAAAAAGAAAAAAAGAATGAAAAGATCATAATAGCACCTCATTTGGGATCTAAAAAATGTCCAAGTTTACCATAATAATTGATGAGTAAGTCAACACAAAAAGAAGATGGAAACAAGATGGCATAAGGATTGGTCTAGTGTCAAGAGTGTTATAGAATATGTCTTCTTATGAACCAATTGCCCTATTCCTACTTGAGGCCTAACCCTACTTTGTGCTTTTATATATAACTATATATAGCTCATAATAACTCACACTGTATCTAACAAGCATTGATCAAAATGAAAATAAGATATTAACAATGTGCACTGACCAGAAAACAATTGTAATTAAATAAAGTCCCATGACTAAACATGATTGTGTATGTTTAATACGCCAGGCTCTCAGCCTCCTAAAATTAATTAACTCCCTAATGAAAGTTGTCTGCTATCAGAATAACCAATTTACTCTTTTCAACAATATAGCCAAACCAGTTTTCAATTAAGATTCAAAAAGCCAAGTCCTGATGAGCAAGGATATCATAAATGATTTATGAGCATCCTACTTTTCTGTAACGTTACATCTATTATTCTGCTTTAATCCTCTAGCATGCTTTTTAATTCATGAAAAATTAATGCCAAGGCTATTTTATAAAGATTTTGTCCACTTTGAAGGTAGCTATTCCAGGAAGCATATTCTAAAACTAAGAATGCACTCTTTTCAAATTTAGCAAGCTGAGTCCTAAAATGCTCAATTAAATTTTAATAGTTTCTTTTTGTTTAATTTACATCCTTCTCAGTCCAATAATTTTAATGAACCAATAGCTGTCATTTCTTCTTGCTCTATAACAGGTTGAAATATTTCCCAGGTATTTTCATGCCCTTTTTTTCCCATTCAGAATTGAAGACTCAGAAACACATGCATGTTGGAAAACATTCATCTCTTAAAACTGTTGAGTCCCAATTCTATTCAGAAAGACTTGGGGGTGGGGGGAGGCTTGTAGTGCCTGAAGCCGTCAAAACTCTTGGCTTCCTTTGATCTTCACTTTGACAACACTGCTACTCCACAATCCCACCTTCATTAAATTGTGCTGTCAGGCTAGCCTAGCATCCTGGGTTAAGGTTATGTTCCAGGCAAGTTTTTTATTAATGAGGAACAGATAGCCTCTCTGAGTGAAAGGCAGAAGGGAAAAGCTGTAAAGATACAACAGGTAATTTCATAGCCATTCAAAAATAGCCACGCCTCATGTAGATTGTATCTGGGAGCTAGAAAATTAGGAACTGAGATTCTCCTCCATCTCTCAGTGGCTGCATCATCATCATGCATGTGGCCCGACTGGGAGCCAGTCCCTAAACCCTAGCAAGACCCATTTGCTCAAACATCTATTGCCAGCTTTGGACAGACTGTTTCTCTTGGTTTTAGTTCTTAAAAGGAAAAAACCCTAAAGGGCTTGGCTTGTTTCTTGGGAGTGCTCTTCACACGAGGCCATGTCACAGACTCCTGGACAGCTAAGGCTATGGTGTCCTTGGCTTAGGAACCTTCCTATGGTCCCATCAGCTGTAGCCGGGAACAGAGGGTGACATGATCAGTATGATTGCCTTTTCAGGGCTTGTGGGAGGGCAGCCACCCACAGTGAACTTGTCTCCATCAGGATTGCAATTGCTACCTCATCCAAAGATGCAACATTCATCCATAACTAAGTTCTCATAAATGTTAGCTATTGTTATCAATACCACTGATCATTTATTCATTCATTCAAAAAATGCTTATTAACGACCCACGGTATGCCAGCCACTTTCTGAGACTGTGGATATAATGATGATGAAACTTTTTATTTGGAATACAGGAGATTCTAAATTTTAAGAAACTGATACAGTACTTATGAGACAGTTCTAGGAAGAGAGAAAGGATGGTCACTTTCCAGATGACAAGTAGAAAACTGTTCCTCCAGTGAAATGGAAGGAATACTAAAATGCTAATTAGGAATGTTAGGCCCAGGTGTTAATGGATTAAAGCCGGGAGTCAGGCCTCAAAAAGAAATACCCAAAGGAAAGATCCAGTCAGTCTGTAAATGTTCGGATGATGCTGGCTGACAAAGCTCATTCTCTGCCTTACCTGGATACCTAGGAATTAACACAGCGTTTTCTAGTATGTATAGAGGAAGTTACTACCCCTGTCCAAATGATCTGAACAAATGTTCTCTAATATTCACATTAATACTATGGTTTTTGAATTATGATTATAAACTCAAATACTTACACTATAGGGTCCAAGCAATTAAAATAGGGGTAATTCATCATCAGACAGTGGCAGGGACTAAGGTGAGTGGGGAGAGCACATATTTAGTCTAAAGGCAGAAGCCATTATGCTACCATTTGAAAATATGGCACTGTGATACCAGATCTCCCAATTTTAAAGAAATACTCGAAATGCAAATTTTTAAATAAAATTCTTGATTTAAGAAAAAAGAATGCACTGAGGTCTAAATATATCTGGGGCTGCCTCCAGTTTGAGACTACCAAACTGCAAGCCCTGCTTGACAGTGAGGAGCACAAATCAACTTTGCCCCCCACACTCTTGCCTTGATGTGGTACACATGGGGGGAACCGGGGATGCTGTGTTCCAAGAGATGCTGGGGGGTCCTAAGCTGCCCCAAATAGGGTATCATGACCAGTGAAGCAATCACCAGGGCCAGCTGGTTGTGGGAGACTGAATAATAGGTCCTCAAAGATGTCAACGTCCTAATCCTATGAACGTTACTTTACATGGAAAAAGGTACTGTTCAGATATGTTTAGGTTGGGTATCTTGAGATGGGAAATTATCCTGGATTTCCCAGGTGGGCCCAGGGTAATTACAAGAGTTCTCACAAGAGAGAGGCAGGAGGGCTGAAGTCAGAAAGAGAGAACGACATGTGATGATAGATGAAAAGGTAAGAAGGCAGCCATTGTTAGAATGCAGTGGTGAGCCCAGAAGCGGAAGTGACCTCTAGAAACTGGAAAAGGCAAGGAACCAGTTTCTCCTCTAGAACCTGCAGAAGGAACTGGTCCTGTGGACATCTTGACTTTAGCCCAGTGACACTGATTTTGGACTTCTGATCTCCAGAATCACATGATAATAAATTCGTGTTGTTCTAAGCTACTACGTTTATGGCAATTTGTTGCAGCAGCCATGGGAAACTAATACAGCAGCACAAGACTTCCCAACAAGTCGAGTATCCTCTTCTGGCTCGAGAGAAGGCCATGGGAAAGTCAGAGAAGTAACTTTATCACTAGACCCAGCCCATGAATTTCACAGCTCCTTGGCCCAGAGAGAACCTACCATCTATTAGAAGGCGCTTAACCTTCCCTGCATGAATAATTTTGCTCCTGCTAAGAGCCCAGGAGGATAGCTGCCAATCATCGGCAGTCCTGAACAAACAGATCATTCCAAAGCCCACAGATCAGAGGGTACGCCCACACGGTGGAAAATTTACCATTTTTAAAATCAAGTGAGATCAATTCTTTGTGACAACCTCCCTGAGCCTCAATGACTTTATCTGTAAAATGGGAATAATAATGCCACATAGAGTTATAAGATTGAGCATGAAAAACCTCTACCATCGTGTTTTATGTATAGCAGGAGCCCAAAAAATGGTGGGAAATGTTTTTTGGTGTTCTTGTATTGTTACCCTTTATTCTCTAGATGCACCATTATCACAAGATTCAGTTTCCTACATATCCTCAGTGAGTTAGCAGCTCAATGGGAACAAAAACAACAAAAATCTTTAAGTCTGATATCACTTCATGCCTCATTCTCTCAAAGACAGTGGGGAAACAGATGCTTCGCACACTGTGAAAATGTTACATTTAAAATACAACCTCCTGTCACAAGAATGTCGGGAGAATGAGAAGCTTCTGGAAAAGTCCACTGTCCTTAAGCTATCCTGATAACCATCATGTCTAATACACACATTGTGTTACTAATGCTTGTTAAAGAAGGGCTTAATTATCACAGCTTCTGACTGTGCTCTTATGGCATTCAGCAGCCTTCAGGCTTCACAAAGATGCACACTGACATTTCCACCAAGGTTTTCACAGTATTACCACATTAATTGAGCAGGAGATATGTCAAGTGGCATGAATTAACAAGCTTGATCCTGAAAAAACAGGTAAAGGACACAAACAAATTTTGGAATAGATTAAAAATGCAACCAACCACTGTGCTGTACACCTGCCGCTGAAGCTGAATAATATGGAATGTCAACTATAATTAAAGATAGATAGATAGATAGATAGATAGATAGATAGATAGTCACGGGAAGTGGACTACAGCATAAGGAATAGAGTCAGAGGAATTGTAACAGCTATATACGATGTCAGAGGGGTAGTAGACTGGGAGAGGGGGGTTATCACTTTATGAGGGGTGTAAATGTCTAACTATTACATTGTTTTGCACACCTGAAACTAATAAAAAGAAAATACAACCAATACTTGGGATACAGAGGTTTAATAGACTCTGAGATCCAAAACCAGTATCACAAACCCAAAGGATTTCAGGAGTAAAGGAGACGCAGCTGCCAATGGCTGGCCCTGTGAACCCACGTTGTACCGTAGGCCCTGCTTCAAGACATTCCCCTTCAAACCCCTCGGGCCAACAACTCCTCTGCAGATTGACTTCAGCTCATAGACTATGAGCATGTCACCCCTCTGGCTAATGGATACTTGGCCAAAAATTCAACAGCAGCAAACTGAGCCTGAGAGAAAAGTAGAATACAGGAGCTGTCTGTCTTCACATCAGATCACCCTCACTCCTACTCCAACCTCTTAGGAGGCCACCCCTTGTACTTTGTACTTGGACTGCTCAGATCTCCCCCAGCCCCTCGCCTGACTTTGTCTGCTTAGAGGCTATTTCAGGCCTACATCATTTTTTTTCTTTGTGGGAAAAAATTATGTATCTGAAGACTCATTTGTTCCTTTAAGACAAGGCTAGGGATCTATATACAGCCCCTTATGTATAGCAATATACATTACCATGCCTGTATCAATAAGGCATGCTGTGCCAAGAAATCTTTCATTGGCAATATCTGGAAAAATTATATGGGGAAACTTCCAGTACCTGACTACTGTCTTGGATATCCAGCCTTTATTCATCCCAGACATCATGGAAATGCAGTGCCATTATTACAGTAAATTATTCTCTACTGGTGGAAGGTTAGACTGTGACAAGCTACTAGAGTATATATTTTTGAGCAGGGAATCTCATCACCTCAGATCACACCTT